>NW_017201933.1:0-19102 GCF_001704415.2 Capra hircus | reverse complement strand
TAAATAAGCAGGGTGACAATATACAGCCTTGACATACTCCTTTCCCAATTTGGAACCAGTCTGTTGTTCTAGTCCCAGTTCTAACTGTTGCTTCCTGACCTGCATACAGGTTTCTCAAGGCAGATGGTTTGGTATTCCCATCTCTTGAAGGATTTTCCACAGTTTGTTGTGATCCACACAGTCAAAGGCTTTGGCATAGTCAATAAAGCAGAAGTAGATGTTTTTCTGCAACTCTTTTGCTTTTTCAATGATCCAGCAGATGTGGCAATTCGACCTCTGTTCCTCTGCCTTTTCTAAAACCAGCTTGAACATCTGGAAGTTCACGGTTCATGTACTGTTGAAGCCTGGCTTGGAGAATTTTGAGCATTACTTTACTAGCCTGTAAGATGAGTGCAATTGTGTAGTAGTTTAAGTGTTCTTCGGCATTGCCTTTCTAAGATACCATTAATTGTAACATGCACCATTATTTTATGTACTACAAAGAACGAAAGCATGATGCCAGTTAGACTATGACACACCACCCAGTGGTTATGACACATCTGAATTTCAGCAATGTCAAAATGTGGATAAATATGTGCATCTTGGAATCCATGAAATACACAGTATTTCAAAAATACCATTCAAGCTACCCAAACACCAAGGTCTTAATGGGGGAGGGCTAATTTTTAATAATAGAGCACAAGAGAAACAGAAAACCTAAAATAAGGAACACATGCTATTAGGTTTGAAATTTAGTGTTGAGCCTCCTGGGTTCATCATCAATTCAAAGAATGTGTTTTCCTTTAGATATTTCACTCAGTCACATGTTTTCAGTATCTACTTCTCTTCATATAATTCTGAGATCCATAACTTGAGCCTTGACCTTACTTTTCTTAAGCACTGCTACTTCTAAGAGATTTTCAGTTCAACAAATGGCCCAAGTCCACATTGTATGTAATTGATCAAAAAATCAAGACCCTTCCTCCATCTGTCCCCCTTGTTTAACAGTCTGTAACAGGTGCTAAACCCCAGGGCCATCTTGTATCTGCACCATTTCATTTGCTTCCACACCCAATCTGTTGATAAAACCCATGACTTCTACCTTGCCTTGGGAGGTTCCCTTCTCCCTGACAACTCTTCTCATTTCAGCACTCAGAATTTTAGTAACTTCTTATTGAATTTCGTTTCCCCTCAAATCCCTTCTACATGTAGATTAATCTCCCCAAATGGAAGCTCTGATCATATTACTCTTTGGCTTGTAAAGCCTGGAATTCCTATCTATTACCTAAAGAATATCATTGAAATATCAATATCAGCATTTGGTTTTGGTTCAAGTTTGCCTCTTCCCCTGCTGCTGCTGCTAAGTTGCTTCAGTCGTGTCCGACTCTGTATGACACCATAGATGGCAGCCCACCAGGCTCCTCCATCTCTGGGATTCTCCAGGCAGGAACACTGGAGTGGGTTGCCATTTCCTTCTCCAATGCATGAAAGTGAAAAGCGAAAGTGAAGTTGCTCAGTCGTGCCCGACTCTTAGCGACCCCATGGACTGCAGCCCACCAGGCTCCTCCGCCCATGGGATTTTCCAGGCAAGAGTACTGGAGTGGGGTGCCATTGCCTTCTCCAGCCTCTTCCCCTAGCCAATCTGAGTTATCACTATTCTCTGTTCACACATGTGGCATGCATCTGGTTTTTTATTTATTTATTTGTTTACTTATTTATTTGGCTGTGCCAAGTCTTAGTTGCAGCACACAGGATCTTCAGTCTTCTTTGTGACATGCGAACACTTCAGTTGCAGCACATAGGATCTAGTTCCCTGACCAGGGATGTGACCCGGGACCTCTGCACTGGAAGCATGGAGTCTTAGCCACTCGACCACCAGGGAAGTCCCAAGTAGCACATATTTTTTTAAGTATGCCACATGATAATGTTCTTTGTTGTTGTTCAGTTGCTCAGTCATGTCCAACTGTTTGCGACCCCATGGACTGCAGCATGCCAGTCTTCCCTATCATTCGCCATCTCCTGGAGCTTGCTCAAACTCATGCCCATTGAGTCAGTGATGCCATCCAATCATCTCATCCTTTGTCATCCCCTTCACCTCCCACCTTCAATCGTTCTCCAGCATCAGGGTCTTTTCCAATGAATCAGCTCTTTGATAGCCAAAGTATTGCAGTTTCAGCTTCAGCATCAGTTCTTCCAATGAATATTCAAAAGTGATTTCCTTTAGGATTGACTGCTTTGATCTCCTTACAGTCGAAAGGATGCTCAAGAGTCTTCTCCAACACCTCAGATCAAAAACATCAGTTCTTTGGCACTCACCCTTCTTTGTGATCAAATTCTCACATCCATACATGACTACTGGAAAAATCATAGGTATGAATAGACAGACCTTTGTTGGCAAAGTAATGTCTCTGCTTTTTGAACATGCTGTCTAGGTTGGTCATAACTTTCCTTCCAAGGAGTAAGCATCTTTTAATTTCATGGGCTGCAATCACCATCTGCAGTGATTTCGGAGCCCGAAAAATAAAGTCAGCCACTGTTTCCACTATTTCCCCATCTATTTGCCATGAAGTGATGGGACCGGATGCCATGATTGTAATTATCTGAATGTTGAGCTTTAAGCTCTCCTCCTTCACTTTCATCAAGAGGCTCTTTAGTTCCTCTTCACTTTCTGCCATAAGGGTGGTGTCATCTTGCATATCTGAGGTGATTGATATTTCTCCCAGCAATCTTGATTCCAGCTTGTGTTTCATCCAGACCAGCATTTCTCATGATGTACTCTGCATATAAGTTAAATAAGCAGGGTGACAATATATAGCCTTGTCGTGCTCCTTTTCCTATTTAGAACCAGTCTATTGTTCCAGGTTCAGTTCTAACTGTTGCTTCCTTACCTGCATGCAGGTTTCTCAAGAGACAGGTCAGGTGGTCTGGTATTCCATCTCTTTTCAGAATTTTCCACAGTTTATTGTGATTCACACAGTCAAAGGCTTTGGCATAGTCAAAAAGCAGAAATAGATGTTTTTCTGGAACTCTTGCTTTTTCAATGATCCAGTGAATGTTGGCAATTTGATCTCTGGTTCCTCTGCCTTTTCTCTGGATTTCCAGCTTGAACATCAGATAGTTCATGGTTCACGTATTGCTGAAGCCTGGCTTGAAGAATTTTGAGCATTACTTTACTAGTGTGTGAGATGAGTGCAATTGTGTGGTAGTTTGAGCATTCTTTGGCATTGCCTTTCTTTGGGATTGGAATGAAAACTGACCTTTTCCAGTCCTGTGGCCACTGCTGAGCTCTCCAAATTTGCTGAAATACTGAGTGCAGCACTTTTGAGCATCATCTTTTAGGATCTGAAATAGCTCAACTGGAATTCCATCCCCTCCACTAGTTTTATTTGTAGCTTTATTCCTAAGGCCCACTTGACTTCACATTCCAGGATGTCTGGCTCTAGCTGAGTGATTACACCATTGTGATTATCTGGGTTGCGAAGATCTTTTTTGTATACTTCTGCTGTGTATTCTTGCCACATCGTCTTAATATCTTCTGCTTCAGTTAGGTCCATACCATTTCCGCTCCTTATTGTGCCCATCTTTGCATGAAATGTTCCCTTGGTATCTCTAATTTTCTTGAAGAGATATCCAGTCTTTCCTGTTCTATTGTTTTCCTCTATTTCTTTGCATTGATCTCTGAAGAAGGCTTTCTTATCTCTCCTTGCTAATCTTTGGAACTCTGCATTCAAATGGGTTTATCTTACCTTTTCTCCTTTGCTTTTTGCTTCTCTTTTTTTCACAGCTATTTCTAAGGTCTCCTCAGACAGCCGTTTTTCTTTTTTACGTTTCTTTTTCTTGGGGATGGTCTTGATCCCTGTCTCCTGTACAATGTCATGAACCTCTGTCCATAGTTCATCAGGCACTCTGTCTATCAGATCTAGTCCCTTAAATCTATTTCTCACTTCCACTGTGTAATCATAAGGAATTTGATTTAGGTCATACCTGAATGGTCTAGTGGTTTTCCCTACTTTCTTCAATTTAAGTCCAAATTTGGCAATAAGGAGTTCATGATCTGAGCCACAGTCAGCTCCCAGTCTTGTTTTTGCTTACTGTATAGAGTTTCTCCATCTTTGGCTGCAAAGAATATAATCAATCTGATTTCAGTGTTGACCATCTGATGATGTCCACATGTAGAGTCTTTTCTTGTGTTGTTGGAAGAGGATGTTTGCTATGACCAGGGCATTCTCTTTGCTAGGGAGTAGCTGTGAAGAGATAACCCACGTCCAAGGTAAGAGAAACCCAAGTAACACAGTAGGTGTTGCGAGAGGATGTCAAAGGGCTGACACACTGAAATCATAATCAATCACAGAAAACTAGCCAATCTGATCACATGGACCACAGCTTATCTAACTCAATGAAACTAAGCCATGCTGTGTGCGGCCACCCAGGACGGGCGGGTCATAGTGGAGAGGTCTGACAGAATGTGATTCACTGAGGAATGGCAAACCACTTCAGTATTCTTGCCTTGAGAACCTTTGAACAGTATGAAAAGGCAAAAAGATAGGATACTGAAAGAGGAACTCTCCAGGTCAGTAGGTGCCCAATATGCTACTGGAGATCAGTGGAGAAATAACTCCAGAAAGAATGAAAGGATGAAGTCAAAGCAAAAACAACACCCAGTTGTGGATGTGACTGGTGATAGAGGCAAGGTCCGATGCTGTAAAGAGTAATATTGCATAGGAACCTGGAATTTTCGCTCCATGAATCAAGGCAAATTGGAAGTTGTCAAACAGGAGATGGCAAGAGTGAACATCGACATTCTAGGAATCAGCGAACTAAGATGTGCTGGGAGCCAGCAAGGGAGATCTCACCCATGACAAAGTCATGTGGAGAGGCCTGATGGGCAAGGCGAGTCAGGTCTGAAGGGGTCCTCTGTCTGAGCATCTACCCCGAAACCAAAAGCTGTCTGTTTACTGTGTGCTATACTATACTCTTCTGACATTACCACCTTTTCTCTGGAAAGAGTTAATTCAGAGCTCCAGTTAACAGTCTCCTGCATATAAAAATAATGTCTCGGCTTAAACCCCTTTCTAACTTATCTGACCGGTCTGCCCGACTTTACAGTTTGTGGATTGTTTACAGCCCCCAACCGTAAGAGGCACGAAGCTTAAGGCATCTTAAAGAGATAGAGCCTTTTGGAGCTAAGAATTAGTTTGGTGAAGGGTTTGTTGAGTTAATGTTTGCCGCCAGGCCTCCATATCCTTTATCTTTTAGGCACCTGGGAGGATATTAATCAATGTAATAGGGATACAGAAATAGGAATGTAGTAGTTTTGGTGTTAACAATACTAGACTCTTTAGTTAATTAATTTTCTCTTTGTTATAAATCACTGCATTCCACTTTCTTGTTATAAAATGTTGTATCCTTGCTATGTAAGAATGTAACTTTATTTAGTGCTTTCTGAGAGTGGCACCAGACTTTGGGAAGAACAACACTATTACCCTTATCAGAAAAGGGCTGTAAAATGTTAATTGGCCTTCTGGCCGGAAGATGATGTAAATCACCTAAGACTTATGTATACAACTAGGTATGCAGAGAGAAAGCCTGGTCTTGATAAGAGTCAGGGCTGCTGACACTACATAATTTTGTATTATCCATTGATCTCTATGTAAAATCAAGAGTATATAAGGCCTTTCCGGACAATAGAGGAGGGGCCAGTTACTGGAAAGACTGGTTTCCCCCGTGTCTTCTTTACTCTATTTTCTGGCTGAATTCCCATCTGGAGTGGGGAGGCTCGCCATGTCTACTTACTTGCCCTGCCTTTTAAGATCCACGCAAGAGGGAGCCCAAGGTGGGGCACTCCCCGCTATTCAAGAGGACGCCTGTGGCCTAACGTAGATGGTGCAAGTTCCTTGTCTTGGAACTTTATTGGTTTTCCACGTAAACCAAGTTATTCCGCCTCTTTTCTCTACTAAATTTTCCTACTACACTATTCTTTCCTAATCTCTCTTTTATATTTCTAAATAAATAAGTTTTTCCTCACCATGCCATCCCCGCTTCGAATTACCCTGGATCCACTGGGGCTGGACCCCAGCAAAGATGGACTGGAATGGGTGAATTTAACTCAGATGACCATTATATCAACTACTGTGGACAGGAATCCCTTAGAAGAAATAGAGTAGCCATCATAGTCAACAAAAGAGTCAGAAATGCAGTACTAGGGTGCAATCTCAAAAACGACAGAATGATCTCTGTTCATCTCCAAGGCAAACCATTCAATATCAAGGTCATCCTAGTCTATGCTCCCACCAGTAACGCTGAAGAAGCTGAAGTTGAACGGTTCTATGAAGACCTGCAAGACTTTTTTAGAACTAACACCCAAAAAAGATGTCCTTTTCATTATAGGGGACTAGAATGCAAAAGTAGGAAGTCAAGAAATACCTAGAGTAACAGGCAAATTTGGCCTTGGAGTACAGAATGAAGCAGGGCAATTACAGAGAATGCACTGGTCATCTGCATATCTAATCCTTAAAGCAACCTCTTAAAATGCTGCCTCAAGCTTCCTTCATTCCCCCAAGCAAGAACTCATCTGCCTTTCTAAATTTATCCATTTATATTTTTAAAAGTTATTTAAGCATATGACTTTTCCACCAGCTCAAATAAACATAAATAATTATGTTTATTTGCTTTACAAAGAACAAGTAGTCAACTATCAAATGACCATTTAAGTTGTTTTCTGTGACATAAAATATGTGGCCTATGCAGTGTCTTTTTTTTTTTTTTAGACTTTAATGCATTTTATTTATTTTATCTATATATGTATTCATTTATTTGGTTATAGGAAAGACAGATTTTATTTTTATTTATTTATTTATTTATTTATTTATTTTTTATTTTTTTTATTTTTTAAATTTTAAAATCTTTAATTCTTGCATGCGTTCCCAAACATGAACCCCCCTCCCACCTCCCTCCCCACAACATCTCTCTGGGTCATCCCCATGCACCAGCCCCAAGCAAGCTGCACCCTACGTCAGACATGGACTGGCGATTCAATTCTTACATGACAGTATACATGTTAGAATTCCCATTCTCCCAAATCATCCCACCCTCTCCCTCTCCCTCTGAGTCCAAAAGTCCATTATACACATCTGTGTCTTTTTTCCTGTCTTGCATACAGGGTCGTCATTGCCATCTTCCTAAATTCCATATATATGTGTTAGTATACTGTATTGGTGTTTTTCTTTCTGGCTTACTTCACTCTGTATAATTGGCTCCAGTTTCATCCATCTCATCAGAACTGATTCAAATGAATTCTTTTTAACAGCTGAGTAATACTCCATTGTGTATATGTACCACAGCTTTCTTATCCATTCATCTGCTGATGGACATCTAGGTTGTTTCCATGTCCTGGCTATTATAAACAGTGCTGTGATGCAGGATATAAAATCAACACACAGAAATCCATTGCATTCCATACACGAATAATGAGAAAGTAGAAAAAGAAATTAAGGAAACAATTCCATTCACCATTGCAACGAAAAGAATAAAATACTTAGGAATATATCTACCTAAAGAAACTAAAGACCTATATATAGAAAACTATAAAACACTGATGAAAGAAATCAAAGAGGACACTAATAGATGGAGAAATATACCATGTTCATGGATCGGAAGAATCAATATAGTGAAAATGAGTATACTACCCAAAGCAATTTACAAATTCAATGCAATCCCTGTCAAGCTACCAGCCACATTTTTCACAGAACTAGAACAAATAATTTCAAGATTTGTATGGAAATACAAAAAACCTCGAATAGCCAAAGCAATCTTGAGAAAGAAGAATGGAACTGGAGGAATCAACCTGCCTGACTTCAGGCTCTACTACAAAGCCACAGTCATCAAGACAGTATGGTACTGGCACAAAGACAGACATATAGATCAATGGACCAAAATAGAAAGCCCAGAGATAAATCCACACACATATGGACACCTTATCTTTGACAAAGGAGGCAAGAATATACAATGGAGTAAAGACAATCTCTTTAACAAGTGATGCTGGGAAAGCTGGTTAACCACTTGTAAAAGAATGAAACTAGATCACTTTCTAACACCGTACACAAAAATAAACTCAAAATGGATTAAAGATCTAAATGTAAGATCAGAAACTATAAAACTCCTAGAGGAGAACATAGGCAAAACACTCTCAGACATAAATCACAGCAGGATCCTCTATGATCCACCTCCCAGAATTCTGGAAATAAAAGCAAAAATAAACAAATGGGATCTAATTAAAATTAAAAGCTTCTGCACAACAAAGGAAAATATAAGCAAGGTGAAAAGACAGCCTTCTGAATGGGAGAAAATAATAGCAAATGAAGCAACTGACAAACAACTAATCTCAAAAATATACAAGCAACTTATGCAGCTCAATTCCAGAAAAATAAATGACCCAATCAAAAAATGGGCCAAAGAACTAAATAGACATTTCTCCAAAGAAGACATGCAGATGGCTAACAAACACATGAAAAGATGCTCAACATCACTCATTATTAGAGAAATGCAAATCAAAACCACAATGAGGTACCACTTCACACCAGTCAGAATGGCTGCGATCCAAAAGTCTACAAGCAATAAATGCTGGAGAGGGTGTGGAGAAAAGGGAACCCTCCTACACTGTTGGTGGGAATGCAAACTAGTACAGCCACTATGGAGAACAGTGTGGAGATTCCTTCAAAAATTGCAAATAGAACTACCTTATGACCCAGCAATCCCACTGCTGGGCATACACACCGAGGAAACCAGAATTGAAAGAGACACATGTACCCCAATGTTCATTGCAGTGTCTTTGAATGAAATGCTGAAGTAAATTTATTTCCTAATTTCAAGAAAAACAATTTTCCTCAATTCTTATTGTTAGTATATTTTCAAAACAATAGAACTATCATAATGGCTAACAGGCAGTATGATTCCATCAGGTGTGATTGTGAAAGGGGAAAACAGAATTATTTTAATTTTGAGGCATCTCTGATTCTCTTAGAGATGGCTCATTCCAAGCCCTCAATAGCTTCTCTTGTCATCACATGTGAAAGTTTAGTAGAAGAACACTCTTCTCTACCACTTTCCCTCAATGCTTAGCATTTAACAGAATCCCAAGCACAACTTTAATAACTGCATCTTTAATGTTATCATAAATCCTCAGTAGTGCCTCTGGGATGAATTTTTATGAGCCATCATCTTTAATAACGTACCATGTAAAACGTTCTGCTCCATAGGTTAGGATAATGCAAAAATATTAGGAAGGGAGTGGAGAGATGTTAAAAATAGCAGCATTGTTGCTTTTACATTAAAAGAAAAAAATAGATGTTAGCACTTAACTCAATAAACAAAGCAATGAATGCCTCTTCCTTGCCTCTCCTCTTGTTACTTCCTTGGAAATTCCGGGCGAGAAATTGTCTCCAAGCTACTTCATCCTGGAACTTTCTGAGTCTTTGAAGTCTCCACCAAGATAAAATTTGGAAAATTTTTACTCACAACATGACCCAATAACTTTAGGTGAGTCAAATGTACTAAAAGCATAACAAGGGAGATAAAAAAAATTGACCCTCGGTTGTGAACTGTGACATCATATCACTTGAATGATGAAATGTTACACTGGTTCATCAAAATACAATTTATATGTTTAACTTTCTCACACATTTTTACATTCTACCTTTTGTTTTTCCTTAGAAAAAACTTGGTGTTTGTGCTAGAGTGTGGGGCTCATGATGCAGCATACTGAGCTCTGTAGACAACAATGCGATGTCATGAATTTGTCTGTACCTAGACTACCACACAGACGGTTGTAGTGAACACATCCTCAGCATTGAACTAACTGTACTCATTGATCAAATATTTATTAGGAGCCCACATAGTCCTCTGTACTCTCAGCTTGTTTTTAACTAGTAACATATATACTATTATTTTTAATTATCTATAACTGCAGTTACCCCTCATCCAAGGTAAGGAGCAGCGGCTGTGCTTTTCTAGAGCAGGCTTGAAGAGATACCCCACGCCCAAGGTAAGACAAACCCAAGTAAGATGGTAGGTGTTGCAAGAGGGCATCAGAGGGCAGACACACTGAAACCATATCACAGAAAACTAGTCAATCTAATCACACTAGGACCACAGCCTTGTCTAACTCAGTGAAACCAAGCCATGCCTGCAGGGCAACCCAAGACGGGCGGGTCATGGTGGAGAGGTCTGACAGAATGTGGTCCACTGGAGAAGGGAATGGCAAGCCACTACAGTATTCTTGCCTTGAGAACCCCATGAACAGTATGAAAAGGCAAAATGATAGGATACTGAAAGAGGAACTCCCCAGGTCATTAGGTGCCCAATATGCTACTGGAGATCAGTGGAGAAATAACTCCAGAAAGAATGAAGGGATGGAGCCAAAGCAAAAACAATACCCAGTTGTGGTTGTGACTGGTGATAGAAGCAAGGTCTGATGCTGTAAACAGCAATATTGCATAGGAAACTGGAATGTCAGGTCCATGAATCAAGGCAAATTGGAAGTGGTCAAACAAGAGACAGCAAGGTGAATGTCGACATTCTAGGAATCAGCGAACTAAAATGGACTGGAATGGGTGAATTTAACTCAGATGACCATTATATCTACTACTGTGGGCAGGAATCCCTCAGAAGAAATGGAGTAGCCATCATGGTCAACAAAAGAGTCCGAAATGCAGTACTTGGATGCAATCTCAAAAATGACAGAATGATCTCTGTTCATCTCCAAGGCAAACCATTCAATATCACAGTTATCCAAGTCTATGCCCCAACCAGTAACACTGAAGAAACTGAAGTTGAAGAGTTCTATGAAAACCTACAAGACCTTTTAGAACTAACACCCAAAAAAGATGTCCTTTTCATCCTAGGGGACTGGAATGCAAAAGTAGGAAGTCAAGAAACACCTGGGGTAACAGGCAAATTTGGCCTTGGAATGCAGAATGAAGCAGGGCAAAGACTAATAGAGTTTTGCCAAGAAAATGCACTGTTCATAGCAAACACCCTCTTCCAACAACACAAGAGAAGACTCTACACATCGACATCATCAGATGGTTAACACCAAAATCAGATTGATTATATTCTTTGCAGCCAAAGATGGAGAAGCTCCATTCAGTCAACAAAAAGAAGACCAGGAGCTGACTGTGGCTCAGATCATGAACTCCTTATTACCACATTCAGACTCAAATTGAAGAAAGTAGGGAAAACTGCTAGACCATTCAGTTATGACCTAAATCAAATCCCTTATGATTATACAGTGAAAGTGAGAAATAGATTTAAGGGCCTAGACCTGATAGATAGAGTGCCTGATGAACTGTGGAATGAGGTTCATGACATTGTACAGGAGACAGGGATCAAGACCATCCCATGGAAAAGAAATGCAAAAAAGCAAAATGGCTGTCTGGGGAGGCTTTACAAATAGCTGTGAAAAGAAGAGAGGTGAAAAGCAAAGGAGAAAAGGAAAGATATAAGCATCTGAATGCAGAGTTCCAAAGAAGAGCAAGAAGAGATAAGAAAGCCTTCTTCAGCGATCAATGCAAAGAAATAGAGGAAAACAACAGAATGGGAAAGACTAGAGATGTCTTTAAGAAAATTAGAGATACCAAGGGAACATTTCGCGCAAAGATGGGCTCGATAAAGGACAGAAACGGTATGGACCTAACAGAAGCAGAAGATACTAAGAAGAGGTGGCAAGAATACACAGAAGAACTGTACAAAAAAGATCTTCATGACCCAGATAATCATGATGATGTGATCACTAATCTTGGAATGTGAAATCAAGCGGGCCTTAGAAAGCATCACTACGAACAAAGCTAGTGGAGATGATGGAATTCCAGTTGAGCTCTTTCAAATCCTGAAAGATGATGCTGTGAAAGTCCTGCACTCAATATGCCAGCAAATTTGGAAAACTCAGCAGTGGCCACAGGACTGGGAAAGGTCAGTTTTCATTCCAATCCCAAAGAAAGCAATGCCAAATAATGCTCCAACTACTGCACAATTGCACTCATCTCACATACTAGTCAAGTAATGCTCAAAATTCTGCAAGCCAGGCTTCAGCAATACATGAACCGTGAACTCCCTGATATTCAAGCTGGTTTTAGAAAAGGCAGAGGAACCAGAGATCAAATTGCCAACATCCACTGGATCATCAAAAAAGCAAGAGAGTTCCAGAAAAACATCTATTTCTGCTTTACTGACTATGCCAAAGCCTTTGACTGTGTGGATCACAATAAACTGTGGACAATTCTGATAGAGATGGGAATACCAGACCACCTGACCTGCCTCTTGAGAAATCTGTATGCAGGTCAGGAAGCAACAGTTAGAACTGGACATGGAACAACAGACTGGTTCCAAATAGGAAAAGGAGTACGTCAAGGCTGTATATTGTCACCCTGCTTATTTAACTTCTATGCAGAGTACATCATGAGAAACGCTGGACTGGAAGAAACACAAGCTGGAATCAAAATTGCCAGGAGAAATATCAATAACCTCAGATATGCAGATGACACCACCCTTATGGCAGAAAGTGAAGAGGAACTAAAAAGGCTCTTGATGAAAGTGAAAGAGGAGAGTGAAAAAGTTGGCTTAAAGCTCAACATTCAGAAAACTAAGATCATGGCATCTGGTCCCATCACTTCATGGCAAATAGATGGGGAAAGAGTGGCTGACTTTATTTTTCTGGGTTCCAAAATCAGTGCAGATGGTGACTGAAGCCATGAAATTAAAAGACACTTACTACCTGGAAGAAAAGTTATGACCAACCTAGATAGTATATTGAAAAGCAGAGACATTACTTTGCCAACTAAGGTCTGTCTAGTCAAGGCTATGGTTTTTCCTGTGGTCATGTATGGATGTGAGAGTTGGACTGTGAAGATGGCTGAGTGCTGAAGAATTGATGCTTTTGAACTGTGGTGTTGGAGAAGACTCTTGAGTCCCTTGGACTGCAAGGAGATCCAACCAGTCCATCCTAAAGGAGATCAGCCCTGGGATTTCTTTGGAAGGAATGATGGTAGAGCTGAAGCTCCAGTACTTTGGCCACCTCGTGCGAAGAGTTGACTCATTGGAAAAGACTCTGATGCTGGGAGGGATTGGGGCAGGAGGAGAAGGGGATGACCAAGGATGAGATGGCTGCATGGCATCACAGACTCGATGGACGTGAGTCTGAGTGAACTCCGGGAGATGGTGATGAACAGGGAGGCCTGGCATGCTGCGATTCATGGTGTCACAAAAAGTCAGACACGACTGAGCGACTGAACTGAACTGAACTGCAGTTTTAGGCCGTGTCAGTATGACTGATAGGTGGAATGCATTAATGGCCCCAAATTTTCATGCCTTCCTGCATCCATGTAATTTGGTAGTACTCTGCTGCACCGTTTCTAGGCTTGGTCAAGTAAGTTGCTTTGTCTTTGGGATGGCAGCAAACTTGACAAAGCACAGGTACATTTCTGTTTCTTCCTTTGGATCTCTGCCATGCCATGAGAACAAGCCCAGGCTCACCCTGCTGGTGGTGGGAAGTTCAGTCATCTCTCCCAGCGTACCAACCAACAATGATGGGTGACCAGCCAAGACTCTCCCAAACTAGTAGAAGTACCCGGCAAACCTACAAACTCATCAGAAATAGCACTGGGTTAGCCAAAAGTTTTTTAGGGTTTTTACCCAATCTAACGTGAAAGTGAAAGTTGCTCAGTCATATCCGACTCTTTGAGATCCCATAGACTATAGTACACCAGGCACCCCTACCCATGGAATTCTTCAGGCAAGAATCCTGGAGTGGCTTGCCATGCCCTTCTCCAGGGATCTTCCCAACCCATGGATGGAACACAGGTCTCCCACATTGCAGGCAGACTCTTTACTGTTTGAGCTACTCAGGAATCTGCCTATTCCCAACCTAATAAATGAGTGTTATTTTGAGTCATCAAGTTTTCAGTTGGCTTATTGTATGGCAGTAGTTGATATGTTCAAGTCTTAAGCATATGAAGGTGATAAGTGTCATCCCATGATCCCAGAGACTGCACATAAAAAAAACAAAAAACAAAAAACAGTCACTGGAATCACTAGTGTGAGGTTTCTCTTTCACTGAATGATCCCTACTACTAGGTTGCCATGTTTGCTGTCTCTTGTATGTCATTGCGTCAGGGTCCACTTTTTTTTGGTAAGCTTCTGAGGGTCTGTTTGCTGACACTTTCAACTTTGCCATTTGATAAACACCTCTTCTTCTTTTACTTCCCCTTTGTTTTTTCCTGGTGGCTCAGTGGTAAAGAATTCACCAGCCAAGCAGGAGATACATTTTTGATCCAGAGGTCCAGAAGATCCCCTGGAGAAAGAAATGGCAACCCACACCAGCATTCTTGCCTGGAAAACCCCATGGACAGAGAAGCTTGGTAGGCTGCAGTCCATGAGGTCACAAAAGAGCTGGATATGATTGATAGATTCAACAAGAACAGCCTTTTTTTTTTCTCATTTTTTGTTGCTTGTTTTTAAACCTTTTTCCTTCCTTTGGGCTCTTTGGTAAATAAAATTATTTCATGTAACAACCTTAGCTACTAACAGTCATTAGCTGTTTTTAATTACTTTGTTTGAGTTATAAATCTTAAAGTTTCCAGAAAACTGGAAAACATTCAGGTAAATGGGGGGTTATTTTACTACATCATTTTTTCCAATCATGTAAAATAAAAGAAAGAGGTTTTTTATTTAGTAGTCCAACAATGCAAGTGTATAGTACTGGAAGGCTACATGGACTTTTTAAAGTAAATTTTTAAAAGAAAAATATAGAGGTATGTTGTTGTTTATTCACTAACTCACGTCAGATTCTTTACAACCCCATGGACTGCAGCATGCCAGGATTCCATGTCCTTCACTGTCTTCCAGAATTTGCTCAGATTCATGTCCATTGAGTCAGTGACACTATCTAACCATCTCATCCTTTTTCTTCCTCTTCTCCTTTTGCCATCAATCTTTCCCAGCATCCCAGTCTTTTCCCAGGCCTTTTCTAATGATTCAAGTCTTATATTTTAATAAGAAATTATATTTTAATAGGAAAAATTAATGTATGTTAAATGATATGTGCTGAAATAAAATTAAACAAGTAAAAATAGTTTATATGACTTGAAAATCTGTTTAGATAAACATCTGCTTGCTCATCTTATGTTTCAGTAATTCCACTCCAAGAGAAATGAGTACATGTGTTCATCAAAAACTATGTTCTTCACTCACAGTAGTAAAAACACTAGAAACAGTTCAAATGCACAGTGATAGAATGGATCAATAAAATATGGCATTTTCAATGCTCAGTGGAACACACAAAAGTGCTTACCTTTTGATTCCTTGTATATGAAAGTCGAGAAGAGATAATCCTAATCCTAATCCTATGTTCCCTCTATAGCAGCCTTCTGGAATGATGGGAATTGTCTCTAGAACTAGTTCTTAAAGTGCACACCAAGGACCTCTTTGTGGACCAGTGTGTTCCCAAGAGCCTTTCAGAGTGTCTGCCAGATCATCTTGTGTCAGACCCATCTGCTGGAAACCAAACTTTCTTAATATACTTCCGTGAAAACAGCAAATCACAACAGACTGAATGAAGAAAAAGATGCCTCAGATGACTTTAGGAAATCAGACATTAGATTTGCAACATTAAACAATGTCACTCTTTCCATCTGTATTTATAAAACACAGTTATTTTTATTAAAATATTCCATTTTAATAATAAATTAGTTATATCTTAACATATGATGGGTTTATTACTTTTGAATTTCCTGTTTCCATTTCTAATATTGTAATACTGACATTTAATCCACATCAATAAAATTTCTTTGAGTTTCTTAAAAATGTAATAGTGTAAAGGGCTCTGAGACCAAATGGTAAAGTTGAATCTTATGTTTATAGTATTTAGCAATCTTTCTCATATGTTACAGGCAAATCAGGAACATTATCACCATTGTACAGATGGTGACATTATTGAATCCAGGGTCACAAAGCCACACAATGAAAAGAATAAAATACATTTATTTCCCAGTCTCCAAATTCCTCTTCCTTACTAAACCACCACCCCATAACAAAGATCATCTTTATACCTGAAAGCCATGATCACAATACCACCTGACATTTTACAATTACAATTAACAAAGCACTGTCACAGACATAATGTCATTTAATTGTCATGGCAACCTATTAGTGTGGGTTTTATCATCTTTTCCTTCAAATGAGAAAATGATTGAGTGAGTCCCACAGCCTAGTGCATAGCACAATAAAAAACAAATAATAGGCTTTCTGTTCTGGTGCTACTATAAATTGATTTATATATGCAAGCACATGAGGTGCTATGGGAAAGACACAAAGGATATTATCCCTGCCCTAGAAGGATATATTTGTTGATAATATATCAAAATTAAACTTGATAAATCCAAGAAACCCAGTGCATTCCTAACATTAATTAGATTTAATTCAAATAATACCAATTAAAAGAGAATTCAGCTGCATTAAAAAATCTAAACAGGATTTTCTTTTGAAAGTCTAGCCTACAAACTAGAAAACTACACCACATTGGCCAAATGCAGTATGCTACCTGATTTTGGATATAAAAGCTAAGACTGCTTTCATATTTCTAAGGTGTTGGGGGAGAAATGAAAGAAAATCATTTTTGACTTGTAAAAATTACATGAAATTCAAATTCCCATGTCCATGCATAAGTTGTATTGGAAGGCAGCCATACGTGTCAATTTATGTGTGACCTGTGGCCGCTCTTGTGCTACACAACAGCAGCAGTCTAAAACAGAAACTGCATACCCCACCAAGTGTGCAATAGTTACCATTGTCTCCTTGAGGGAGAGTTTGCCAGCCCTTGATCCCGCCTATTTGATCAGAGTAAACAAGGGAAAGGGGATGGAGGTCCCCCAGAGTGAGAGAAGCAGAGGGGTAAAAACAATCTGTCTAGATTTTGGAGAAGAGAAGAAATAAAGGGCACTAGGAGTCCTTACAGAACAGGCTTTCAGGAGCCCAGGGTCCGTGCAGTAGCAGAACCTCAGGTAGAGGCTGGCCAACTGCTTTCAAGCCTTTCCAGACAGAAAGGAGCAGCCTCCGAGAGGAAGACCGCCTTGGACCTGGAGCCCGGTCCCCGCTGGCCGAGACCAGCTGCTGAGCGCGGGAGGAGCAGTGGGCGCCTCTCCTACCGGCAGCCCTCCCTGTGTCCCTGTTTGATACGAAAGAAGGCCAAGGTGGCAACTAAGTGATGCTGGACGTGCTAATGTGCGTTCTTCAACAGAGAGACCTGGGACTTCCCTGGTGGTCCAGTGGTTAAAAGTCTGCTTTGCGATGCAGAGGACGCGGCTTCCACCCCCGGTCGGGAAACTGAGATCCCACATCCCACGGAGACAACTAAGCCGATGCACCACAGCCACTCAGCCCCCATGCCCCACAGCTAGTCTGAACACCGCAGGAAAGATCCTTCATGACCCACCTAAGACCCGAGTCAGCCAAATTAAAAAAAAAGCAGAACCTCCAACAAGAATTTGGGTGAAGTATTTCTATTTGAGATGTGATCCAGGAAACATGATGAGAGCTTGGGTGGGGGTGGACAGGCCACTAAGGCTGTAACAACAGCTCTGTTAACTGCTGCTGCTGCGGCACCTGGAGAATCCCACCCATTCAAGGGACTCTGCGGCATGGAGACTGCAGCGCTACCCTTCAGTAACTGCCCTTACAATGTGAAGACAAGGGCACTTACCTTCAGCTTTCTCTCGCTGGTGTTTGATTAGTTATGTACATTTATTTATTTATTATTTTAGTTTTTATAACCTTCTGTTTTTTTATTTTTAAATTTAGTGTTTAATTGGAAGCCTTAATTAAATAATCGGTTGGGTCCTTGCCATACATTGACATGACTCGAAAGACACACGCGAGTGCACATGGCATCTGTCCCCCATCCTGCAACGCCCTCTCCACCTCCTTTCCCCCCACCCCATCCCTCAGTCATTCACAGCAGGCTCTTGACAATTTCGCTAATTTCCCAGCCTGAAGTCGCCCGAGCCCAAGGTCCCTGAGAGGATGCTAAGGCCATAGGCAGACCAGTCTAGGATTTGATCTGTTGGACTGTCTCAACTCCAAAGCTTCCATGGCACACTCAGCTTCTGGGACCCCCAGAGAGAGGACCAAGGGAGTCAAGCCTACAGACATGCTCTCACTCGTCCTGAGACTCAAGCGCGTCCAAAGTACCCGGTTTCCTAAGTGGCCACACCGTAAGCAAGGCATACTTTCACTCAGGCAGCCCTCGCTACAACGTGTTTTTGCCTTCTAAGTCCTGAAACAGAGTCCAGGGAGGCACAGGAGGAAAATGCCGCATTAGCAGAACAAAGCCACCAGATCCCTGAGACAGCAAGCAGACTAACCGCATTGTCCTAAGCTGTCAGGCGGATTCACATGGCGAATTAAAATGGGGACCCTTAAACCTTGGTCGAGTTTGTAGCATTGGAGGAGAGACATATTTCAGATTATGACATGTTTTTCATTTTAAGAAATGTATAGCAAATGGGCTTCCTCAGCTGCCCACATGCCCCGTGTATGGTGTCTTTAACTTCAACTTTGAGACATAAAACGTCCTCAACATATCGCAATAAAGATTAGTCCTGACCTTTGCTTAATGGATTAGTTAAGAATAAAAATTAAGGTTTGCTCTGCTCTTTTCTCGTTTCACTGGCTCATTTTATTACTGGTTATGAAGCATGGCTGAAGAAACGTAAATCATGACAAGGTAACCACGAAGTCATGCATAGCTATCAACACGTTCACTTCTGAATTGATTAACATTGATCACCCAACCGACGAAGCTAATACATGCCCTGTCATACTCATCTCTGATATATTTTAAAAAATATGGACAAAATATCTAGGTACAGGTATACATACAGATGCTATAATAAGCACCTGTATCTGTAATAAGGATAATCTCTTAGCAGACATAAGGTTTCGAGTGCCGTGTGGGTGTTGTTTGTTATGATTTTAAAAAGAATACAGAAGATGACAGTGTGTAACGCGTCTTTGGAATAATCTCAGCCATCTTTCCAGCATTTCAAAAGGTGCTATAAGGAAGCAGAGCCTTAAGTTT
>NW_017201932.1:0-6529 GCF_001704415.2 Capra hircus | reverse complement strand
GGGAACTTCTTGAGTTGCAGCAAGGTGTGAAGGACCCTTTGGAAAATTCCAGAGGATAGGTGTGATTAGCTCGAGAGGCCTCAAGAAAATGGGCCTCATCTGGCCTGGAGGGGAGAACCTCCTGGATTTTCTCGAGTTGCGGCAGGTGCTGTCGACTTAACGTCGGGACTTCAGGGACCAGATCTGGTGGACTCAGGAAAGGCCAGTCCCCTTGCGAGTTGCTCGGGGGCCTCTTGGGTTTCCTCTCCCCGTCGATTCCGGGGCCTAAGACCTTGTGTGGAGTCGGTGCCTGGAACGTGAGGATTCCTCTCCAGTGCGGACATGGATCTTGGGGTTCTTCTGGAGTCTCCCCAGGTTAGTCAGTCCTAGTCTCGAGTGGGGGCATGCACGTTCAATTTCCTCCCGATGTGTGGAAGCAGTGTCACACTTCCCTTAGCATGTATCAAGGGATCTGCAGCTTTCCCTGGAGGCTTTCCAATGAGGCTTTCCCACGAGGATTTTCCTCAGGGCTGTCCCACGTGCCACCGTGGTGTGAGTCGATCTTCGGCTTCAAAGTCGAGGCAGTGCAGGGAAAACAGGTTTCCCTGGAATTGACAGAGACATCTGGGGGACTCTGGGAATGTGGAACGACCTGGAGTTCTCTAGCCTTTCCTGTGGAGAGGCCTCCTCTTGAGATGCGACTGGAACGCCGGAATGCTTTCCAGACCACGCAGGGAAAGGATCCCTCCTCTCGAGCTATGAGGTGGAAACAGTGCTCCTCTGAAAGTGGGCGGGAAGATCTTGATACTCTCGAGTGGAGACGGGTATGTCAGAGAACTCCTTGAGTTGCAGCAAGGGTGTGAAGGACCCTTTGGAAGTTCCAGAGGTTAGTGTGATTAGCCTCGAGATGCCTCAGCGGAAATGGGGCTCATCTCGCCTTTAAGGATGCCAAGATCCATGTCAGCACTGGAGAGGAATCCTCAGGTTCCGGCACCGAATCCACACAAGGTCTTAGGACCCGCATCGACGGGAGAGGAATCCCGAGAGCCCCGAGCAACTCGCATGGGGAATGGCCTTTCTTGAGGCCACCAGAGCGGGTCCCTCAGGTCCCCGTCTTAAGTCGATATCACCTGTCCCAACTCGAAAAATCCAGGAGGTTCTCCCCTCCAGGCGAGATGAGGCCCATTTCCGCTGAGGCGTCTCGAGGCTAATCACACCTAAACCTCTGGAACTTCCAAAGGGTTCTTCACACCCTTGCTGCAACTCAAGAAGTTCCCCGACATACCTGTCTCCACTCGAGAGGAAGCACGAGAGTCCCGCCCACATCCAGAGGAACCCCGTTTCCGCCTCACAGCTAGAGAGGAGGTATCCTTTACCTGCGGTGGTCGGGAAAAGAATTCCCGGTCTTCCCGTCACAACTCAAAGAGGAGGCGCTCTCAACAGGAAAGCGTGAGAGGAACTCCAGGGTCGTGCCACCATTCCCAGAGTACCCCAGATATCTCAGTCCATTCCAGGGAAACCTGTTTTCCCTGCACTGCCTCGACTTTCAAGCCGAGGATCGACTCACAGCACGGTGGCACGTGTGACAGCCCTGTGGGAAAGCCTCGTGAGAAAGCCTCATGGGAAAGCCTCGAGGGAAAGCCACTGATCCCTTGATCCACGCGAAGGGAAGAATGACACTGCTGCTACAGCTCGGAAAGGAAAGCGTTCTTCAATGCCCCCACTCGAATGAGGACTGACTCCCCTGGGGAGACTCCCGAAGTACCCCAAGATCCATGTCAGCACTGGAGAGGAATCCTCAGGTTCCGGCACCGACTCCACACATCGTCTTAGGCCCCGGCATCGACGGGACAGGAATCGCGAGAGGCCCCCGAGCAACTCGCATGGGGACTGGGCTTTCCTGAGGCCACGAGAGCGGGTCCCTGAGGTCCCCGTCGTAAGTCGAGAGCACCTGCCGGAACTCGAGAAAATCCAGGAGGTTCTCCCCTCCAGGAGAGATGAGGCTCATTTGCGCTGAGGCCTCTGGAGGCTAATCACACCTAACCTCTGGAACTTCCAAAGGGTCCTTCACACAATTGCTGCAACTCAAGAAGTTCCGCGATATACCCGTCTCCACTCAATAGGAAGCGCGTGAGTCCCGCCCACATCCAGAGGAGCCCCGTTTCCGCCTCCTAGCTCGAGAGGAGGGATCCTTTCCCTGCGTCGTGGGGAAAGAATTCCCCGCGTTGCCGTCGCATCTCAAGAGGAGGCGCTCTCCACAGGAAAGGCGAGAGGAACTCCAGGGTCGTGCCACCATTCCCAGAGTCCCCCAGATGTCTCAGTCCATTCCAGGGAAACCTGTTTTCCCTGCACTGCCTCTACTTTCAAGCCGAGGATCGACTCACACCACGGTGGCACGTGGGACAGCCCTGTGGGAAAACATTCTGGGAAAGCCTCCAGGGAAAGCCTCAAGGGAAAGCCACAGATCCCTTGATCCACGAGAAGGGAAGCGTGACACTGCTGCTACAGCTCGGGAGGAAAGCGCAGGTGCATGCCCCCACTCGAGACGAGGACTGACTTCCCTGGGGAGACTCCAGAAGTACCCCAAGATCCATGTCAGCACTGGAGAGGAAACCTCAGGTTCTGGCACCGACTCCACACAAGTTCTTAGGCCCCGGCATCGACGGGAGAGGAATCCGGAGAGGCCCCCGAGCAACTCGCATGGGGACTGGCCTTTCCTGAGGCCACCAGAGCGGGTCCCTGAGATCCCCGACGTAAGACGAGAGCACCTGTCGCAACTCGAGAAAATCCAAGAGGTTCTCCCCTCCAGGCGAGATGAGGCCCATTTCCGCTGAGGCGTCTTGAGGCTAATCACATCTAACATCTGGAACTTACAAAGGGTCCCTCACACCCTTGCTGCAACTCAAGAAGTTCCCCGACATACCCGTCTCCATTCGAGAGGAAGCACGAGAGTCCCGCCCACAAACAGAGGAGCCCCATTTCCGTCTCCTAGCTCGAGAGGAGGAATCCTTTCCCTGCGTTGGGGGGAAAGAATTCCCCGCGTTCCCATTGCATCTCAAGAAGAGGCGCTCTCCACAGGAAAGGCGAGAGGAACACCAGGGTCGTGCCACCATTCCCAGAGACCCCAGAATTCTCAGTCCATTTCAGGGAAACCGGTTTTCCCTGCACTGCCTCGACTTTCAAGCCGAGGATCGACTCACACCACGGTGGCACGTGGGACAGCCCTGTGGGAAAGCCTCGTGGGAAAGCCTCGAGTGAAAGCCACAGATCCCTTGATCCACGCGAAGGGAAGCGTGACACTGCTGCTACAGCTCGGGAGGAAAGCGAACGTGCAGGCCCCCACTCGAGATGAGGACTGACTCCCTTGGGGAGACTCCAGAAGTACCCCAAGATCCATGTCAGCACTAGAGAGGAATGCTCAGGTTCCGGCAGCGACTCCACACAAGATCTTAGGCCCCGGCATCGACGGGAGAGGAATCCCGAGAGGCCCCCGAGCAACTCGAATGGGGACTGGCATTTCTTGAGGCCACCAGAGCGGGTCCCTGAGGTCCCCGTCGTAAGTCGAGAGTGCCTGCCACAACTAGAGAAACTCCAGGACGTTCTCCCCTCCAGGCGAGATGAGGCCCATTTCCGCTGAGGCGACTTGAGGCTAATCACATCTAACATCTGGAACTTCCAAAGGGTCTTTCACACCCTTGCTGCAACTCAAGAAGTTCCCCGACATACCCATTTCCACTCGAGAGGAAACACGCGAGTCCCGCCCACATCCAGAGGAGCCCCGTTTCCCCCTCCTGGCTCGAGAGGAGGGATCCTTCCCCTGCGTGATCGGAAATAAATTCCCGGCTTTCCCGTCGCATCTCAAGAGGAGGCGCTCTCCACAGGAAAGGAGAGAGGAACTCCAGGGTCGTGCCACCATTCCCAGAGTCCCCCAGATGCCTCAGTCCATTCCAGGGAAACCTGTTTTCCCTGCACTGTCTCGACTTTCAAGCCAAGGATCGACTCACACCACGGTGGCTCGTGGGACAGCCCTGTAGGAAAGCCTCGTGGAAAAGCCTCCTGGGAAAGCCTCGAGGAAAAGCCACAAATCCCTTGATCCACGCGAAGGGAAGTGTGACACTGCTGCTACAGCTCGGGAGGAAATCGCACGTGCATGCCCCCACTCGAGACGAGGACTGTCTACCCTGGGGAGACTCCAGAAGTACCCCAAGATCCATGTCAGCACTGGAGAGGAATCCTCAGGATCTGGCACCGACTCCACACAAGGTCTAAGGCCCCGGCATCGACGGGAGAGGAATCCCGAGAGGCCCCGAGCAACTGCATGGGGACTGACCTTTCCTGAGGCAACCAGGGCGGGTCCCTGAGGTCCCCGTCGTAAGTGGAGAGCACCTGCCGCAACTCGAGAAAATCCAGGAGGTTCTCCCCTCCAGGAGAGATGAGGCCCATTTCCGCTGAGGCGTCTGGAGGCTAATCACATCTGACAACTGGAACTTCCAAAGGGTCCTTCACACCCTTGTTGCAACTCAAGAAGTTCCCCGACAAACCAGTCTCCACTCGAGAGGAAGCACGAGAGTCCCGCCCACATCCAGAGGAGCCCCGTTTCCGCCTCCAAGATCGAGAGGAGGGATCCTTTCCCTGCGTGGTGGGGAAAGAATTCCCGGCGTTTCCGTCGCATCTCAAGAGGAGGCGTTCTCCACAGGAAAGGCGAGAGGAACTCCAGGGTCCTGCCACCATTTCCCAGAGTTCCCGAGATGTCTCAGTCCATTCTTGGGAAACCTGTTTTCCCTTCACTGCCTCCACTTTCAAGCCGAGGATCGACTCACACCACGGTGGCACGTGGGACAGCCCTGTGGGAAAGCCTCGTGGGAAAGCCTCGAGGAAAAGCCACAGAACCATTGATTGACGCGAAGGGAAGCGCAACACTGCTGCTACAAATAGGGATGAAAGCGCACGTGCATCCCCCCACTCGAGACGAGGACTGACTCCGCTGGGGAGACTCCAGAAGTACCCCAAGATCCATGTCAGCACTGGAAAGGAAACCTCAGGTTCCGGCACCGACTCCAAGCAAGGTCTTAGGCCCTGGCATCGACGGGATTGGAATCCCGTGAGGCCCCCGAGCAACTCGCATGGGGACTGGCCTTTCCTGAGGCCACCAGAGCGGGTCCCTGAGGTCCCCCGTCGTAAGTCGAGAGCACCTGCCGCAACTCGAGAAAATCCAGGAGGTTCTCTCCTCCAGGTGAGATGAGGCCCATTTCCGCTGAGCCGTCTCGAGGCTAATCACACCTAACCTCGGGAACTTCCAAAGGGTCCTTCAACCCTTGCTGCAACTCAAGAAGTTCCCCGACATACCCGTCTCCACTCGAGAGGAAGCTCGAGAGTTCCGCCCACATCCAGAGGAGCCCAGTTTCCGCCTCCTAGCTCGAGAGGAGGGATCCTTTCCCTGCGTGGTCGGGAAAGAATTCCCCGCGTTCCCGTCGCTTCTCAAGAGGATGCGCTCTCCACAGGAAAGTCGAGAGGAACTCCTTGGTTGTGCCACCATTCCAGAGTCCCCCAGATGTCTCAGTCCATTCCAGGGAAACCTGTTTTCCCTGCACTGCATCGACTTTCAAGCCGAGGATCGACTCACACCACGGTGGCACGTGGGACAGCCCTGTGGGAAAACTTCGTGGGAAAGCCTCCTGTGAAAGCCTCAAGGGAAAGCCACAGATCCCTTGATCCACGCGAAGGGAAGCGTGATACTGCTGCTACAGCTTGGGAGGAAATCGCACGTGCATGCCCCAACTCGAGACGAGGACTGGCTCCCCTGGGGAGACTCCAGAAGTACCCCAAGATCCATGTCAGCACTGGAGAGGAATCCTCAGGTTCTGGCAACAACTCCACACTAGTCTTAGGCACCAGCATCGACGGAGAGGAATCCCCAGAAGACGCCAAGCAACTCGCATGGGGACTGGCCTTTCCTGATACCAGCATGGCGGGTCCCTGAGGTCCCCGTCGTAAGTCGAGAGCACCAGCCGCAACTCGAGAAAATCGAGGAGGTTCTCCCCTCCAAGCGAGATGAGGCCCATTTCCGCTGAGGCGTCTCGAGGCTAATCACACCTAAACTCTGGAACTTCCAAAGGGTCCTTCACACCCTTGCTGCAACTCAAAAAGTTCCCCGACATACCCGTCTGCACTCGAGAGGAAGCACGAGAGTCCCGCCCACATCCAGAGGAGCCCCGTTTCCGACTCCTAGCTCGAGCCTAGGGATCCTTTCCCTGCGTGGTCGGGAAAGAATTCCCGGTGTTCCCGTCGCATCTCAAGAGGAGGCGCTCTCCACAGGAAAGGCGAGACGAACTCCAGGGTCGTGCAACCATTCCCGAGTACCCCAGATATCTCAGTCCATTCCAGGGAAACCTTTTTACCCTGCACTGCCTCGACTTTCAAGCCGAGGATCGACTCACACCACGGTGGTACGTGGACAGCCCTGGGGAAAGCCTCGTGGGAAAGCCTCGTGGGAATGCCTCGAGGGAATGCCACAGATCCCTTGATCCACGCGAAGGAAGCGCGACACTGC
>NW_017201931.1:0-6530 GCF_001704415.2 Capra hircus | reverse complement strand
CTTTTAGCTTTAGCAGCAGTGTCACCCTTCCTTCGCGTGATCAACGATCTGTGGCTTTCCCTCGAGGCTTTCCAACTTTCCCACGAGGCTTTCCCACAGGACTGTCCCACGCGCCACCGTGGTGTGAGTCGATCCTTGCTTGAAAGTCGAGGCAGTGCAGGGAAATCAGGTTTCCCTGGAATGGACTGAGACATCCAGGGGACTCTGGGAATGGTGGCACGACCCTCGAGTTCCTCTCGCCTTTACTGTGGAGAGCGCCTCCTCTTGAGATGCGACGGGACGCCGGGAATTCTTTCCCGGACACGCAGGGAAAGGATCCCTCCTCTCGAGCTAGGAGGCGAAACGGGGCTCCTCTGGATGTGGGCGGGACTCTCGTGCTTCCTCTCGAGTGAGACGGGTATGTCGGGGAACTTCTTGAGTTGCAGCAAGGGTGTGAATGACCCTTTGGAAGTTCCAGATGTTAGATGTGATTAGCCTCGAGACGCCTCAGCGGAAATGGGCCTCATCTCGCCTGGAGGGGAGAACCTCCTGGATTTTCTCGAGTTGCGGCAGGTGCTCTCGACTTACGACGGGGACCTCAGGGACCTGCTCTGGTGGCCTCAGGAAAGGCCAGTCCCTTTCGAATTGCTCGGGCCCTCTCAGGATTCCTCTCCAGTCGATGCCGGGGCCTAAGACCTTGTGTGGAGTCGGTGCCGGAACCTGAGGATTCTCTCCAGTGCTGACATGGATCCTGGGGTACTTCTGGAGTCTCCCAGGGGAGTCAGTCCTCGTCTCGAGTGGGGCGTGCACGTGCGCTTTCCTCCCGAGCTGTAGCAGCACTGTCACGCTTCCCTTCGCGTGGATCAAGGGATCTGTGGCTTTCCCTCGAGGTTTTCCCTCGAGGCTTTCCACGAGGCTTTCCCAAGGGCTGTCCCACGTGCCACCGTGGTGTGAGTCGATCCTCGCTTGAACGTCCAGGCAGTGCAGGGAAAACAGGTTTCCCTGGAATGGACTGAGACATCTGGGGGACTCTGGGAATGGTGCCACGACCATTGATTCCTCTCCTTTCATGTGGAGAGCGCTGCCTCTTGAGATGCCACGGGAACGCAGGAATTCTTCCCGACCCTGCAGGGAAAGGATCCCTCCTCTCGAGCTAGGAGGCGGTAACGGGGCTCCTCTGGACGTGGGCGGGACGCTCGTGCTTCCTCTCGAGTGGAGACGGGTATGTCCGGGAACTTCTTGAGTTGCAGGAAGGGTGTGAAGGACCCTTTGTAAGTTCCAGAGGTTAGGTGTGATTAGCCTTGAAACAGCTCAGCGGAAATGGGCCTCATCTCGCCTGGAACGGAGAACCTCCTGGATTTTCTCAAGTTGCGGCAGGTGCTCTGGACTTAGGACGGGGAACACAGGGACCCGCTCTGGTGGCCAGGAAAGGCCAGTACCCATGCGAGTTGCTCGGGGGCCTCTCGGGATTCCTCTCCCTTCGATACCGGAGCCTAAGACCTTGTGTGGAGTCGGTGCCGGAACCTGAGGATTCCTCTCCAGTGCTGACATGGATCTTGGGGTACTTCTGGAGTCTCCCCAGGGGAGGTGTGTCCTCGTCCGAGTGGGCGCCTGCACGTACGCTTTCCTCCCGAGCTGTAGCAGCAGTGTCACGCTTCTCTTCGCCATGGGTCAAGGAATCTGTGCCTTTCCTCGAGGCTTTCCCAAAGGGCTGTTCCACGTGCCACCGTGGTGTGTGTCGATGTCGATCCTCAGCTTGAAAGTCGAGCAGTGCAGGGAAAACAGGTTTCCCTGGAATGGACTGAGACATCTTGGGGACTCTGGAAATGGTGGCACGACGCTGGAGTTCCTCTCGCCTTTCCTGTGGAGAGCGCCTGCTCTTGAGATGCGACGGGAACGCCGGGAATTCTTTGCCGACCACGAAATGAAATGATACCTCCTCTCGAGCTAGGAGGCGGAAACGGGGCTCTTCTGGATGTGGGCGGGACTCTCGTGCTTCCCCTTGACTGGAGACGGGTATGTTGGGGAACTTCTTGAGTTGCAGCAAGGCTGTGAAGGACCCTTTGGAAGTTCCAGAGGTTAGGTGTGATTAGCCTCGAGTCGCCTCATCGGAAATGGGCCTCATCTCGCCTGGAGGGGACAACCTCCTGGATTTTCTCGAGCTTGCGGCAGGTGCTCTCGACTTGCGACGGGGACCACAGGGACCCCTCTGGAGGCCTCAGGAAAGGCCAGTCCCCATTCGAGTTGCTTGGGAGCCTTTCGGGATTTCTCTCCCGTCGATGCCGGGGCCTAAGACCTTGTGTGGAGTCGGTGCCGGAACCTGAGGATTCCGCTCCAGTACTGACATGAATCTTGGGGTACTTCTGGAGTCTCCCCAGGGAAGTCAGTCCTCGTCTGGAGTGGGGGCATGCACGTGCGCTTTCCTCCCGAGCTGTAGCAGCAGTGTCGCGCTTCCCTTCGCGTGGATCAAGGAATCTGTGGCTTTCCCTCGAGGCTTTCCCACGAGGCTTTCCCACAGGGCTGTTTCAAGTGCCACCGTGGTGTGAGTCGATCCTCGGCTTGAAAGTCGAGGCAGTGAAGGGAAAACAGGTTTCCCTGGAATGGACATGAGACACCTGGGGGACTCTGGGAATGGTGGCACGACCGTGAAGTTCCTCTCGCTTTTCCTGTGGATATCGCCTCCTCTTGAGATGCGACGGGAATGACGGGAATTCTTTCCTGACCACACAGGGAAAGTATCCCTCCTCTCGAGCTACGTGGCGGAATCGGGGCTCCTTGGATGTGGTCGAGACTCTCGTGCTTCCTCTCGAGTTGAGACGGGTATGTCGGGGAACTTCTTGAGTTGAAGCAAGGGTGTGAAGGACCCTTTGGAAGTTCTCGACGTTAGGTGTGTTTCGCCTCGAGACGCCTCAGCGGAAATGGGCCTCATCTCGCCTGGAGGGGAGAACCTCCTGGATTTTCTCGTGTTGCGGCTGGTGCTCTCGACTTACGACGGGGACCTCAGGGACCCGCTCTGGTGGCCTCAGGAAAGGCCAGTCCCCATGCGAATTGC
Organism: Capra hircus; assembly: GCF_001704415.2. Lineage (NCBI taxonomy): Eukaryota > Metazoa > Chordata > Mammalia > Artiodactyla > Bovidae > Capra > Capra hircus. Next base: position 3,499 of record NW_017201931.1, on the reverse strand, counting down.
TCGGGGGCCTCTCCGGATTCCTCTCCCGTCGATGCCGGGGCCTAACACCTTGTGTGGAGTCGGTGCCGGAACATGAGGATTCCTCTCCAGTGCTGACATGGATCTTGGGGTACTTCTGGAGCCTCCACCGGGGATTCAGTCCTCATCTCGACTTAGGTCATTCACGTGCACTTTCCTCCCGAGCTGTAGCAGCAGTGTCATGCTTCCCTTCGCGTGGATGAAGAAATCTGTGGCTTTAACTCGAGGTTTTCGCAGCAGGCTTTCCCACGAGGCTTTCCCACGAGGCTTTCCCAGGAGGCTTTCCCACAGGGCTGTCCCACGTGCCACCGTGGTGTGAGTCGATCCTCGGCTTGAAAGTCAAGGCAGTGCAGGGAAAACAGGTTTCCCTGGAATGGACTGAGACATCTGGGGGACTCTGGGAATGGTGGCACGACCCTGGAGTTCCTCTCGGCCTTTCCTGTGGAGAGCGCCTGCTCTTGAGATGCGACGGGAACGCCTGGAATTCTTTCCCGAGCACGCAGGGAAAGGATCCCTCCTATCGAGCTAGGAGATGGAAACGGGGCTCCTCTGTATGTGGGCGGGACTCTTGTGCTTCCTCTCGAGTGGAGACGGGTATGTCGGGGAACTTCTTGAGTTGCAGCAAGGGTGTGAAGGACCCTTTGTAAGTTCCAGAGTTTAGGTGTGATTAGCCTCGAGACGCCTCAGCAGAAATTGGCCTCATCTCGCCTGCAGGGGAGAACCTCCTGGATGTTCTCGAGTTGCGGCAGGTGCTCTCGACTTACGACGGGGACCTCAGGGACCCGCTCTGGTGGCCTCAGGAAAGGCCAGTCCTCATGCGAGTTGCTCGGGCGCCTGTCGGGATTCCCCTCCCGACGATGCTGGGCCCTAAGACCTTGTGTGGGGTCATTGCCGGAACCTGAGGATTCCTCTCCAGTGCTGACATGAATCTTGGGATATTCCTGGAGTCTCCCCAGGGGAGTCAGTCCTCATCTCGAGTGGGGCCATGCACGTTCGCTTTCCTCCCGAGCTGTAGCAGCAGTGTCGCGCTTCCATTCGCATGGATCAAGGGATCTGTAGATTTCCCTCGAGGCTTTCCAACGAGGCTTTCCCACGAGGCTTTCCCACGAGGCTTTCCCACAGGGCTGTCCCTCGTGTCACCGTGGTGTGAGTCGATCCTCGGCTTGAAAGTCGAGGCAGTGCAGGGAAAACAGTTTTCCCTGGAATGGACTGAAACATCTGGGGGACTCTGGGAATGGTGGCACGACCGTGGAGTTCCTCTCGCCTTTCCTGTGGAGAGCGCCTCCTCTTGAGATGCGACGGGAACGCCGGGAATTCTTTCCCGACCAGGCAGGGAAAGGATCCCTCCTCTCAAGCTAGGAGGCAGAAACGGGGCTCCTCTGGATGTGGGCGGGACTATCGTGCTTCCTCTCGAGTGGAGACCGGTATGTAAGGGAACGTCTTGAGTTGCAGCAAGGGTGTGAAGGACCCTGTGGAAATTCCAGAGGTTAGGTGTGATTAGCCTCGAAACGCCTCATCGGAAATGGGCCTCATCTCGCCTGGAGGGGAGAACCTCCTGGATTTTCTCGAGTTGCGGCAGGTGCTCTCGACTTACGACGGGGACTTCAAGGACCCGCTCTGGTGGCCACAGGAAAGTCCAGTCCCCATGCGAGTTGCTCGGGGGCCTCTCGGGATTCCTCTCCCGTTGATGCTGGGGCCTAAGACCTTGTGTGGAGTCAGTGCCGGACCTGAGGATTCCTCTTCAGTGCTGACATGGATCTTGGTGTACTTCTGGAGTCTCCCAAGGGGAGTCAGTCCTCGTCTCGAGTAGCGGCATGCACGTGCGCTTTCCTTCCGAGCTGTAGCAGCAGTGTCGCGCTTCCCTTCGCGTGGATCAAGGGATCAGGGGCTTTCTCTCGAGGCTTTCCAACGAGGCTTTCCCACGAGGCTTTCCCACAGGGCTGTTCCACGTGCCACAGTGGTGTGAGTTCGATCCTCGGCTTGAAAGTCGAGGCAGTGCAGGGAAAACAGGTTTCCCTGGAATGGACTGAGACATCTGGGGGACTCTTGGAATATGGTGACACGACCCTGGAGTTCCTCTCGCCTTTCCTGTGGAGAGCGCCTCCTCTTCAGATGCTGACGGGAACGCCGGGAATTCTTTCCCGACCACGCAGGGAAAGAATCCCCCTCTCGAGCTAGGACGGTCGGAAACGGGGCTCCTCTGGATGTGGGCAGGCGACTCTCGTGCTTCCTCTCGAGTGGAGACGGGTATGTCGGGGAACTTCTTGAGTTGCAGCAAGGGTGTGAAGGACCCTGTGGAAGTTCCAGATGTGAGATGTGATTAGACCTCGAGATCGCATCAGTGGAAAATGGTCCTCATCTCGCCTGGAGGGGAGAACGTCCTGGATATTTCTCGAGTTGCGGCAGGTGCTCTCGACTTACGACGGGGACCTCAGGGACCCGCTGTGTTGGCCTCAGGAAAGGCCAGTCCCCATGCAAGTTGCTTGGGGTCCTGTCGGGATTCCTCTCCCGTCGATGTCCGGGTCCTAAGATCTTCGTGTGGAGTCGGTGCTGGAACCTGAGGATTCCTCTCCAGTGCTGACATGGATCTTGGTGGTACTTTCTGGCGTCTCCCAGTGCAGTCACTGTCCTCTACTCAGGTGGGGGGCATGCACGTGCGCTTTCCTCCCGAGCTGATAGCAGCAGTGTCACGCTTCCCTTCGCGTTGGATCAACTCGGATCTGTGGCTTTTCACTCGAGGCTTTCCCACAAAGGCTTTCCTACTAGGATTTCCCGCAGGGCTGTCCCACGTGCCACAGTGGTGTGAGTCGATCCTTGGCTTAAAAGTCGAGGCAGTGCAGGGAAACCAGGTTTCCCTGGAATGGACTGAGACATCTGGGGACTCTGGCAATGGTGGCACGAACCCTGGAGTTCCTCTCAGCTTTTCCTCTGGACGAGCGCCTCCTCTTGAGATGCGACGGGAACGCCGCGAATTCTTTCCCGGCACGCAGGGAAAGGATCCCTCCTCTCGAGCTAGGAGGCGGAAACGGGGCTCCTCTGGATTGGGCGGGACTCTCGTGCTTCCTCTCGAGTGGAGACGGGTATGTCGGGGAACTTCTTGAGTTGCAGCAAGGTGTGAATGACCCTTTGGAAGTTCCAGATGTTAGATGTGATTAGCCTCGAGACGCCTCAGCGGAAATGGGCCTCATTCGCCTGGAGGGGAGAACCTCCTGGATTTTCTCGAGTTGCGGCAGGTGCTCTCGACTTACGACGGGACCTCAGGGACCTGCTCTGGTGGCCTCAGGAAAGGCCAGTCCCTTTCGAATTGCTCGGGGCCCTCTCAGGATTCCTCTCCAGTCGATGCCGGGCCTAAGACTTTGTGTGGAGTCGGTGGCCGGAACCTGAGGATTCCTCTCCAGTGCTGACATGGATCCTGGGTAACTTCTGAGGTCTCCCCAGGGGAGTCAGTCCTCGTCTCGAGTGGGGCGTGCACGTGTGCTTC
>NW_017201930.1:0-6530 GCF_001704415.2 Capra hircus | reverse complement strand
TGCTACAGATGGAGGAAAGGGCCACGCTCATGCCCCACCACTCGAGACGCGGCCTGACTTCCTTTGTGGTATGACTCCGCGAAGACCCACAAGAATCCATGTCAGCAGCTGGAGAGAATCCTCAAGCTTCCGGCCCCCGACATCCACACAAGGTCTTAGGCCCGGCGGATCAACGGCCGAGATGGAACACGGAGGGCCCCTAGCAACACGCAATGACTAAACTGGGCGCTTTCCTGCGCGCCGCAGAGCGGGTCCCTGAATCGCCCGTCGTATACTCGAGAGCACTGCGTGAAACTCGGGAATATCCAGGAGCCTCTCCATCCCATGGCGACAGTTGAGGCCCATTTCCGCTGAGGCATCTCGAGACTAACCACACTCTAACCCTGGAACTTTCCAAATGGGTCCTTCACACCCTTGCCGCAATTCAAGAAGTTCCCCGAGCATACGCAGTGTCACGCTTCCCCTTGCGTGGACCAAGGATCTGTGGCTTTCCCTCGAGTCTTTCCCACGAGGCTTTCCCACAGGCTGTCCCACGTGTCACGGTGGTGTGAGTCGATCCTCGGCGTGAAAGCCGAGGCAGTGCAGGGAAAACAGTTTTCCTGTGGAACGGACTGAGATATCTGGGGAGTCTTGGAATGGTGGCACGACCCTGCAGTTCCTCTCCCCTTCCTTTGGAGAGCGCCTCCTCTTGAGATGCGATGGGAATGCCGGGAATTCTTTCCCGACCAAGCAGGGAAAGGATTCGTCCTCTCGAGCTACGAGCCGGAAACGGAGCTCCTCTGGATGTGGCCGGGACCCTCGTGCTTCCTCTTGAGTGGAGACGGGTATGTCGGGGAACTTCTTGAGTTGCAGCATGGCTGTGAAAGACCTTTGGAAGTTCCAGAGGTCAAGTGTGATTAGCCTCGAGACACCTCAGTGGAAACGGGCCTCATCTCGCCTGCAGGGGAGAACCTCCTGGATTTTACCGAGTTGCGGCAGGTGCTCTTGACTTACGACGGGGACCTCATGGACCCGCTCTGGTGACCTCAGGAAAGGCCAGTCCCCATGCGAGTTGCTAAGGGCCTGTCGCTGTTCTCTCCCGTCGATGCCAGGGCCTAAGACCTTGTGTGGAGTCGGGGCTGGAACCTGAGGATTCCTCTCCAGTGCTGACATGGATCTTGGGGTACTTCTGGAGTCTCTCCTGGGGAGTCAGTGCTCATCTCGTGTGGGGCATGCACGTGAGCTTTCCTCACGAACTGTAGCAGCAGTGTCACACTTCCCGTCGCGGGGATCAAGGGATCTGTGGCTTTCCCTCGAGGCTTTCCGACGAGGCTTTCCCACAGGGCTGTCCCACGTGGGACATGCCATGGTGGAGTGAGCGGATCCTCGGCGTGAAAGTGAGGCAGTGCAGGGAAAACAAATTCCTCTGGAATGGACTGAGACATCTGGGGGTCCTTGGGAATTGTGGCACGACACTGGGGTTCTCTCGCCCTTTCCTGTTGAGAGCGCCTCTTCTTGAGATGGGACGGGAAAGCCGGGAAATTCTTTCCAGACGAAGCAGGAAAAGAATCCCTAATCTCAAGCTTCGAGGTGGAAACCAGGCTCCTCTGGATGTGGGCGGGACCCTCGTGCTTCCTCTCGAGTGGAACGGTATGTCGGGAACTTCTTGAGTTGCAGCAAGCGTGTGAAGGACCCTTTGGAAGTTCCAGAGTTTAGGTGTGATTAGCCTCGAGACGCCTCAGCGGAAATGGGCCTCATCTCGCCTGGAGGGGAGAACCTCCTGGATTTCTCGAGTTGCTGCAGGTGCTCTCGACTTAAGACGGGACCTCAGGACCCGCTCTGGTGGCCTCAGGAAAGGCCAGCCCCATAGGCTCGGGGCCTCTTGGGATTTCCTCTTCCTCGAGGCCTAAGACCTTGTGTGAGTGTCTGAGGTGCTACGGAAAGCGCACGTGCTGCCCCACTGAGAGGAGGACTGACTCCCCTCTCCAGAAGTCCCTAAGATCCATGTCAGCACTGGAAGGAATCCTCAGGGACTCCACACAAGGTCTTAGGCCCGGCATCGAAGGAGAGGAATCCCAAGAGGCCCCCGAGCTACTCGCATGGGGACTGGCCTTTCCTGAGGCCACCAGAGCGGGTCCCTGAGGTCCCCGTCTTAAGTCGAGAGCACCTGCAGCAACTCGAGAACATCCAGGAGGTTCTCCCCTCAGGCGAGATGAGGCCCATTTCGCTGAGGCGTCTCGAGGCTAATCACACCTAAACCTCTGGAACTTCCAAAGGGTCCTTCACACGCTTGCTGCAACTCAAGAAGTTCCCCGACATACCAGTTTCCACTCGAGAGGAAGCACGAGGGTCCGCCCACATTCAGAGGAGCCTGGTTTCCACCTCGAAGCTTGAGATTAGGGATTCTTTTCCTGCTTCGTCTGGAAAGAATTCCCTTTCCCGTCCCATCTCAAGAAGAGGCGCTCTCAACAGGAAAGGCGAGAGAAACCCCAGTGTTGTGCACAATTCCAAGGGACCCCCAGATATCTCAGTCCATTCCAGAGGAATTTGTTTTCCCTGCACTGCCTCTACTTTCACGCCGAGGATCCGCTCACTCCACCATGGCATGTCCCACGTGGGACAGCCCTGTGGGAAAGCCTCGTCGGAAAGCCTCGAGGGAAAGCCACAGATCCCTTGATCCCGCGACGGGAAGTGTGACACTGCTGCTACAGTTCGTGAGGAAAGCTCACGAGCATGCCCCCACACGAGATGAGCACTGACTCCCCAGGAGAGACTCCAGAAGTACCCCAAGATCCATGTCAGCACTGGAGAGGAATCCTCAGGTTCCAGCCCCGACTCCACACAAGGTCTTAGGCCCTGGCATCGACGGGAGAGGAACAGCGACAGGCCCTCTAGCAACTCGCATGGGGACTGGCCTTTCCTGAGGTCACCAGAGCGGGTCCATGAGGTCCCCGTCGTAAGTCAAGAGCACCTGCCGCAACTTGGTAAAATCCAGGAGGTTCTCCCCTGCAGGCGAGATGAGGCCCGTTTCCACTGAGGTGTCTCGAGGCTAATCACACTTGACCTCTGGAACTTCCAAAGTGTCTTTCACAGCCATGCTGCAACTCAAGAAGTTCCCGACATACCCGTCTCCACTCAAGAGGAAGAACGAGGGTCCCGGCCACATCCAGAGGAGCTCCGTTTCCGGCTCGTAGCTCGAGAGGACGAATCCTTTCCCTGCTTGGTCGGGAAAGAATTCCCGGCATTCCCATCGCATCTCAAGAGGAGGCGCTCTCCAAAGGATAGGGGAGAGGAACTGCAGGGTCGTGCCACCATTCCAAGACCTCCCCCAGATATCTCAGTCCGTTCCACAGGAACCTGTTTTCCCTGCACTGGCCTCGGCTTTCACGCCGAGGATCGACTCACACCACCGTGACACGTGGGACAGCCCTGTGGGAAAGGCCTAGTGGGAAAGACTCGAAGGAAAGCCACAGATCCCTTGGTCCACGCAAGGGGAAGCGTGACACTGCTGCTACAGCATGGGAGGAAAGGGCACGCTCATGCCCCACTCGAGACGAGGCCTGACTCCTTTGTGGAGACTCCAGAAGTACCACCAAAATCCATGTCAGCACTGGGAGAGGAATCCTCAGCTTCCGGCCCCGGACTCCACACAAGGTCTTAGGCCCCGGCATCAACGGGAGAGGAATCACGAGAGGCCCCCTAGCAACACGCATGGTAACTGGCCTTTCCTGCGGCCTGCCAGAGCGGGTCCCTGAATCCCCGTCGTAACTCGAGAGCACCTGCTGAAACTCGGGAATATCCAGGAGCCTCTCCATTCCAGGCGACATGAGGCCCATTTCCGCTGAGGCATCTCGAGACTAACCACACCTAACCCCTGAACTTCCAAAGGGTCCTTCACACCCTTGCTGCAACTCAAGAAGTTCCCGACATACCCGTTCCTCTTCACGTTCTGCCCATAATGGTGGTGTCATCTGCATATCTAAGTTGATTGATATTTCTACCGGCAATCTTGATTCCAGCTTATGTATCTTCCATCCCAGCATTTTTTCATGATGTACTCTGCATAGAAGTTAAATAAAGCAGGGTGACAATATACAGCCTTGACATACTCCTTTTCCTTTTTGGAACCAGTCTGTTGTTCCATGTCCTGCTCTAACTGTTGCTTCCTGACCTTCATCCAGATTTCTCAAGAGGCAGGTTAGGTGGTCTGGTATTCCCATCTCTTTCAGAATTGTGGCTAAAACAACAGTATAAGGACCTTTCCGATGTCAGGCCAAGGAATTGTGTTTCCAGTCATTGAGCCACACCTGATCACTGAGCACAAATTCATGAATCTGTTCCTCAAGGGGGAATGATATTCTTTTTTATACAAACTTAGTTACCTGATTTATTACCTTACCTAATTGTTCCATCTGCTGTGAAATCCCACCCCCTTACTTGTGGCAAATCTGCTAACACCTGCCTCACTGTGGGAGGGGGTCTCCCATAGAAAATTTCATAAGGACAACAACTGTGGGAACGTGCGGTTACCCGTAATATGAGTAAGTCTGCCGGAAGCAAGCCCATCCACGTACAGTCAGTCTCTATGATCCATTTTGAAAGTGTCTCTTCAAGAGTTTGGTTGTTTCTTTCCACCATTCCAGAACACTGGGGCCTATATGCTGTATGTAATTTCCACTGATATTTAGAGCTTCACATACCTGTTAATTAACGCGGCTACAAAGACAGGGCCATTGTCGGATTCTATACTGGTTGGAAACCCAAGTCTGGGAATTATTTCTCAAATCAGCGAGCTACTTCATTTTCTTTTTCAGATCAGGTAGGGAAGGCCTCTGCCCAACCGGAGAAGGTACCTACTATTCTAGTAAGTCATGATAACAGGTGACTGCCTTTGCTTCCCCGAAGGACACTCGCTTTCCCTGCATCCTGAGAACTCCACGTCTCAGCCAGTTGGAAAAGCGCTTCTTGGAGGTCATTATTCAGGGGCAACTTCCCCTGGAGCCCGGGGCCATAGGGAGCGGCTCCACACTCCCAGGGAAAGGCAGAGCCACAGCCACACATCTGTCCCATCCCCTTTGCTCTGTAGGAGAGCTCTAGTGAGCCTAGGTCTGTCAGGAAAATTCTTGGCTCCTATGGGGACACATTCTATGTGTGAAACTGCATCCAGGACCTAGGGCCACAGGGCGCCTGTTTCTCTCGGGGCGGAGGGTGGGGGCCTGAAGCAGTGCGGCCCAGCAACAGCTTCCACATCCATCCAATTGCTCTTTTCTTACCTCTGATAAACTAGCTTTGTTCCAGCCTTTGGCAATTTGGAGGCAAGCGGGCCCACTTCCTCCCCAAGGAGGCATGGGACCTACTTTGAGTGGAAAGGCCCTCACGGAGCTGAACCCAGGAAGGCACCCAGTCATGTCTGACACATTCCTGCATCCTGCTTCTTCATGAGCAATACCGCTATAAGCTAGGCATGTCTTTCCAAGGCTCAGAAAGGACAGGGGAGATGCATGGTGCTGCCTCTGGAATTTCGGTCCTCTGAGCAGACCTGGAGGTCTCCCCTTGAAGGAGCTAACCAGTTTCTTCCAAATACAGGCTTGCAAACACACACTGGGTGGCTGCCTCTTCTTCCCTGAAGGACGCGCCTTCTTTCTGCACAGCTGCATCCCAGCCTGCTGGAAAAGCGCTTCTTGGAGGTCATTTTTCAGGGACAATTTTCCCTGGAGCCCGGGGCCGTAGGAGGGCCCATGCTCGCTGGGAAAGGCAGAGTCACATCCACAGTCTGTTCTACCCCTTTTGCCCTGTAGGAGAGCTCTAGTGAGCCTAGGTCTGTCAGGAAAATTCTTGGCTCCTATGGGGACACACCCTGTGTGTTAACCTGCATATCGGACCTAGGGGCCACAGGGCGCCTGTTCCCTCTCGGGGGGGACCCTGAAGTGGTGCGGCCAGCAACAGCCTGAACATCCATCCGATTGCTCTTTTCTTTTCTGATAGAGCTAGCTTTGCTTCTCGCTTTGGCATTTCGGAAGCCAGGGGGAGCCCCACCGCTGTTGTCTGGGGTCTATTGGAGGTACCGGGTCTATTGGACCCCAGCATGGACCCGACCCCTCAGACCACTCCCGCAGCCTCCTTCCCATGGGCAGGACTGTTCTGACCTAGGAATGTGTTCCCAAGGCTCAGAAAATGCAGGGAGACACACGGCCCTGACTCTGGAACTGAGGCCGTTGGAGCAGCCTGGAGGTCTGACGTCTGAGACGCCAAACTTGCTGCAAGATACAGGTGTGAAAACACACTCTCTGGGGCTGCCTTTCCTTCCTCCAAAGGAAGAGCTTTTCCAGTCTCCTCCGTGCTGAGTCATACAAGGCTGGAAAGGTCTGGCTTCAGGGCATTTCTCAGGGCAATGGGCCCTGAGGCCCTGCACCCAGGGAGGGATCCTACCTCCCAGGGGAAGTCAAAGCAACCTCCAAACAGCTGTTCTCTCATGTTTCCTTGCAGGAGGGAGCTAGTGAGCCAGGTCTGTCTGGAACGTTCTTGGATCCTGCGGGGAATCATCCTGGGAG
>NW_017201929.1:0-6531 GCF_001704415.2 Capra hircus | reverse complement strand
AAGCGAACACGACTGAAGCAACTTAGCAGCAGCAGCAGCAGCAGCAGTTCCTTTCTTAGGGCAGTTATCCCTGAGATTGGACCTGGAAAGGCAGAGCCACCTCCACACACACGTCTTTTCTGTCCCTTTCCTCTGGAGGAGAGCTCTAGTGAGCCTAGGTCTGTCAGGAAAATTCTTGGCTTTGACGGGACCCACCAGTGTGTGAACCTGCATACCCGACCTAGGGGCACAGGGCACCTGTTTTGCTCGAGGGGTCCTGGAGGGTGCAGCATAGCAAGAGCTTAAAAATCCATCCAATTTGTCTTTTTTTTTTTTACCTCGAGAGAACGAGTTTGCTCCACCTCCACCCTTTGGCAGTGTGAGGGAAGAGGGCACCACCCTCTCCCAAAGGGGACATAGGGCCTACCAGGAGAGAAAGGCCCCTTGAGGAAGCTGAGCCCAGGTAGGCAGCCAGTGATGTCAAGCACACTCCCGCTGCTTGCTTCTTCATGGCACTCCACGATCTGCTAGGAATGTCTTTGCAAGGATCTCAAAGGGAAGGGGAGATACATGGCCCTGTCTCTGGAACTTCAGTCCTCTGAGCAGATCTGGAGGTCTTGAGTTGTATAAGCAAACCTGTTCCTTCCAAATAGAGGCTTGCAAACACACCCCGGTGGTTGCCTCTTCTTCCCGAAGAAGTCTTTCTTTCCCCACATGCTGCGAACTCCCTGTCCCAACCTCCAAGAATAGCGCTTCTTGCCATTCCTTTCTTAGAGGCAGTTATCCCTGAGCTTGGGGCCGTAGGGAGTAGCCCCACACTCACAGGAAAGGCAAAGACTCCTCCATACATCTCCTCTATCCCTTTGCTCTGGAGGAGAGCTCTAGTGAGCCTAGGTCTTTCAGGAAAATTCTTGGCTTGGACAGGATCTCACCCTGTTTGTGAACCTGCATATCCAACCAGGGGCCACAGAGCACCTGTTTCAGTAAAGTGGGCCCTGAAAGGGTGCAGCCTAGCAAGAGCTTGAAAATCCATTCAATTGCTGTTTTTGTACCTCTGACAGAGCGAGCTTGGCTCCACCCTTTGGCAGTGAGGAGAAAAGAGGCATGACACCCTCCCCAAGGGACATGGGGCCTATTCGAGAGGAAAGGCCCTTGTGGAGATGAGGCCAGGAAGGCACACAGTCGTGTCAAACACACTCCACTGCTTGCTTCTTCAGGGGCACACCCGCTATCAGCTAGGAATGTCTTTGCAATGATCACAAAGGGAAGGGGAGATACAGGGCCCTGCTTCAGGACCTCCGGTGCTCTGAGCAAATCTCGAGGTCTCCCGTTGTTGGTCAAGTCAAGGTCAAGTTCAAGGTCAAGGTCAAGTTCAAGATCAAGTTGAAGTTCAAGGTCAAGTTGAAGTTCAAGTTCAAGGTCAAGGTCAAGTTCAAGTTCAAGTTGAAGTTCAATCAAGTTCAAGTCAAGTCAAGGTCAAGTCAAGTTCAAGTTCAAGTTCAAGTTCAAGTTCAAGTCAAGTTCAAGTTCAAGTTCAAGTCAAGTTCAAGTTCAAGGTCAAGTCAAGTTCAAGTTCAAGGTCAAGGTCAAGGCAATTTCAAGTTCAAGTCAAGGTCAAGGTCAAGTTCAAGTCAAGGTCAAGTTCAAGTTCAAGGCAGGGCAAGGCCAAGCCAAGACCAAGGCAAGGCAAGGGCACCGCCAAGGGCAAGGCCAAGGCCCAGGCCAAGGCAAAGGCCAAGGCCACCAAAGCGAAGCCCAAACTCCGTAACGCCTGACAAAAGGCAGAAGCCACTAGGCCCCTGTGCAGAGAAGCCACTGAAGCAGCAAGCCACAGAGCTCCCCAACTCCCATTCCCACAGGAAGATGTGAGGATAAAGGGCCTCATCCCAGCACAGCACCCGCTCCCACCACCCCGCAACCCCGGCCCCGCCCCCCTGCATGACGCACCCTGAAACAACACTGCCTTCCAGAAAAGAGAACGAGAAGCCATGTGTGTGCCAAAGGTGCAAGATGAACGAACGATGCCACGCCCTCCAACTTTGGCACACCTGACGCCTTGGAACCCCGGGCCTGGCCAATGGGTCCCCGCCGTTCTCGGGTGGGAGGGGGTCAACACATTGGCAGAGAGCCCTTGCCCAGGCACCCGCAAATCCCCTGAGATGTGATCCGACCACAGGGACCGAGGGCAAACGTACCGCTTGAGGTGCTGGAGGAGCCAGACGAAGCCATGGTGGAGAGGCACACAGGCACGCTGCAGACTGCTGGCCGAGTGGGCGGGGACCCAGCAGCTTAGGACTCTGGAGAACGGGAGGCGTCTCGCCACCATTGACGTCAATAGGGTTTGGGTGGGTAGATGGAGGGGGCTGCCCCTGGCCTCGTTCCAAGCAGAGACCCTGGACGGAGTCCCGTGGAGCGAGTGGGCTTTTTCCGGCACAGCTGTGCCCTGGACTGCCACGATCCCCGTTGGGGTGGGGGCAGTTCGCGGGGCTTTGGTTTGTGGCCCTCCCTCGCAGCGGGGGGTGGGATCAACCCCGGTGGATCAATCAGGGCCCTCAGCAGTGCCAAGGGAGCTTACCGCCAGGAAACGCCCCAAGGTCCCTTTGAATTGGCACCAATGCCCCCCCTTCCAGCCTGCCTTGCTCTGGGATTTCCCGCCTTTTCACATTCCACAGGTCCCTGGGCCTCGACTGTCCCCCGCTGGCTCCTCCGAGGCATTCCGGGACACCAGACGCTCTCTCCAGCGCCTCCACCTAGATCCCTCGCTGTCCTCGCCTCCGTTTCCCCCATGCCCCCTCCCCAACTCCTCCGTGGGCTCTTGGCGTCCTTTCACTACAGCAGTCACAGAGTGCCAACACCGAGGGCTTTGAGTTGCCTGGAGCCCAAGGCTCCGGCCAGAGACCTGAGGGGCCAGCGTCTGGACTGGCAGCTAATGCCATTTGGGCTTTTCTCACATGGAGCCTGAGGCCCGCACGTCCGCGGGCAAACCACCAGCGCGAGTGCCCTGGAGATACCCACCCAAGGGGACAGTGTACCACCTACTGTGGGGAAGGAGGTTCCTGTTTTCCCTGCACTGGTTCGACTTTCACGCCGAGATCGACTCACACCATGATGGCAAGTGAATAGCCCTGTGGGAAAGCCTCATGGGAAAGACTCCAGGGAAAGCCACAGATTCCTTGATCCACGAGAAGGGAAGCGTGACACTGCTGCTACCACTCGGGAGGAAAGCGCACGTGCATGACCCCACTCGAGCCGAGGACTGACGCCACTTGGGAGACTCCAGAAGTGCGCCAAGATCCATGTCAGCACTGCAGAGGAATCCTCAGGTCCGGTCCCGACTCCACAAAGGTCTTAGGCCCGGCATCGACGGAGAGGAAAACTGAGAGGCCCCCTAGCACCTCGCATGGGGACTGGCCTTTCCTGAGGTCACCAGAGCGTGTCCCTGAGGTCTCCGTCGTAACTCGAGAGCACCTGCCGCAACTCGAGAAAATCCAGGAGGTTCTCCCATCCAGGCGAGATGAGGCCCATTTCCGCTGAGGCGTCTCGAGGCTAATCACACCTAACCTCTGGAACTTCCAAAGGGTCCTTCACACCCTTGCTGCAAGTCAAGAAGTTCTCCGACATACCCATATCCACTCGAGAGGAAGGACGAGGGTCCCGCCCATATCCAGCTGAGCCCCGTTTCCGCCTCGTAGCTCGAGAAGAGATCCTTTCCCTTCGTCGTCGGGAAAGAATTCCCGGCCTTCCCGTCGCATCTCAAGAGGAGGCGCTCTCAACAGGAAAGACGAGAGGAACTTCAGGGCCTTGCCAGCATTCCAAGAGTCCCCAGATGTCTAAGTCCATTCCAGAAGAAACTGTTTTCCCTGCACTGCCTCGACGTTCACACCGAGGATCGACTCACACCACTGTGGCACGTGGGACAGCCCTGTTGGAAAGCCTCGTGGGAAAGCCTCAATGGAAAGCGACAGATCCCTTGATCCACACGTCGGCAAGCGTGACACTGCTGCTGCAGGTCGTGAGGAAATGGCAGGTGCATGCCCCCACACGAGATGAGGACTGACTCCCCTGGTGAGACTCCAGAAGTACCCCAAGATCCATGTCAGCACTGGAGAGGCATCCTCAGGGTCTGGCCCCGACTCCACACAAGGTCTTAGGCACCCGGCATCGATGGGAGAGGAATCCCTAAGGCCCCCTGGTAACTCACATGGGGACTGGACTTTCCTGAGGCCACCAGAGCGGGTCCCTGAGGACCCGTCGTAACTCGAGAGCACCTGCCGCAACTGGGTAAAATCCAGGAGGTTCTCCCCTCCAGGCGGGATGAGGCCCATTTCCTCTGAGGTGTCTGGAGGCTCATCACACCTAACCTCTGGAAATTAAAAAGGTCCTTGCTGCAACTCAAGAAGTTCCCCGACATACCCGTCTCCACACAAGAGGAAGCACGGGGGTCCCGCCCCACATTCAGAGGAACCCCGTTTCCGAGATGAAGGATCCTATCCTGCTTAGTCAGGAAAGATTTTTTGGCGTTTCCATGGCATCTCAAGAGCAAGGGTTCTCAATAGGAAAGGCAAGAGGAACTCCAGGGTCGTGCCACCATTTCAAGAGTCCCCCAGATGTCTCAGTCCATTTCAGAGGAACCCGTTTTCCCAGCACTGCCTCGAATTTCACGCCGAGGATCCACTCACACCATGGTGGCATGTGGGACAGCCCTGAAAAGCCTCGAGGGAAAGCCACAGATCCTTGATCCCCGCGACGGGAAGCGTGACACATCTGCTACACTGTCCCTGAGGTCACGGTCGTATGTCGAGGAGTACCTGCCGCAACTCGAGAAAAATCCAGGAGGTTCTCTGCTCCAGTCGAGATGAGGCCCATTTCTCTGCGGCGTCTCGAGAGTAATCACACCTAAACTCTGGAACTTCCAAAGTGTCGTAAACACCTTGCTAAAACTCAAGAAGTTCCCCGACATACCCGTCTCCACTCCAGAGGAAGCACGAGGGTCCGCCACCGCCAGAGGAGCTCCGTTTCCGCCTCCAAGCTCGAGATGAGGGATCCTTCCCTGCTTCCTCGGGAAAGAATTCCCGACGTTTCGACGCATCTCAAGAGGAGGCGCGCTGCACAGAAAGGCGAGAGGAACTCATGGGTCTTGCCACCATTCCAAGAGTCCCCCAGATGTCTCTGTCCATTCCAGAGGATCCTGTTTTCCCTGCACTGCTTCGACTTTCACGCCGAGGATCGACTCACACCACGGTGGTACGTGTGACAACCCTGTGGGAAAGCCTCGTGGAAAGCCTCGAGGAAAGCCACAGATCCCTTAATCCACCGACGGAAAGCGTGACACTGCTGCTACAGCACGGCAGGAAAGCGCACGTGCATGCCCTACTCGACACGAGAACTGACTCCCCTGGTGAGAATCCAGAAATACCCCAAGATGCATGTCAGCCCTGGAGAGGAATCCTCAGGTTCCACCCCGACTCCACACAAGGTCTTAGGCCCTGGCATCGACGGGAGAGGAATAGCGACAGGACCTCTAGCAACTCGCATGGGGACTGGCCTTTCCTGAGGTCACCAGAGCGGGTCCATGAGGTCCCTGTCGTAAGTCGAGAGCACCTGCCACAACTCGGTAAAATCCAGGAGGTTCTCCCCTGCAGGTGAGATGAGGCCCGTTTCCACTGAGGTGTCTCGAGGCTAATCACACGTGAACTCTGGAACTTCTAAAGAGTCTTTCACAGTCATGCTGCAACTCAAGAAGTTCCCCGACATACCCGTCTCCACTCAAGAGGAAGCACGAGGGTCCCGGCCACATCCAGAGGAGCTCCGTTCCGGCTCGTAGCTCGAGATGAGGGATCCTTTCCCTACTTGGTCGGGAAGAATTCCTGGCATTTCCATCGCATCTCAAGAGGAGGCGCTCTAAACAGTAAAGGTGAGAGGAACTCCAGGTCGTCCATCATTCCGCAGAGTCCCCCGGATGTCTCAGTCAATTCCAGGGAAACCTGTTTTCCCTGCACTGCCTCGACTTTCAATCCGAGGATAGAGTCACACCACGTGGCACGTGGGACAGCCCTGTGGGAAAGCCTCGAGAGAAAGCCTCGTGGGAAAGCCTCGAGGGAAATCCACAGATGCCTTGATCCACTCGAAGGGAAGCTTGAAAATGCTGCTACAGCTCGGGAGGAAAGCGAACGTGCATGCCCCCACTCAAGACGAGATCTGACTCCCCTGGGGAGACTCCAGAAGTACCCAAGATCCATGTCAGCACTGGAGAGGAATCCTCAGGTTCCGGACTGACTCCACACAAGGTCTTAGGCACGGGCATCGACGGGAGAGGAATCCGAGAGACCACCGAGCATCACGAATGGGACTGGCCTTTCCTGAGGCCACCAGAGCGGTTCCTGAGGTCCCCGTCGTAAGTCGAGAGCACCTGCCGTAACTCGAGAAAATCCAGGAGGTTCTCCCCTCCAGGCGAGATGAGCCCATTTCCTCTGAGGCGTCTCGAGGCTAATCACACCTAACCTCTGGAACTTCCTATGGGTCCTTCACACCCTTGCTGCAACTCAAGAAGAT
>NW_017201928.1:0-6531 GCF_001704415.2 Capra hircus | reverse complement strand
GGAAAGCCCTGTGGTAAAGCCTCGTGCCGAAAGCCTCCTGCGGAAAGCCTCGAGGGAAAGCCACAGATCCTTGATCCACCGCGAAGGGAAAGAGCGACACTGCTGCTACAGCTCGGGAGGAAAGCGCAAGTGCATGTCCCCACTCCAGACGAGGACTGACTTCCCTGGGGAGACTCCAGAAGAACCCCAAGATCCATGTCAGCACTGGAGAGGAATTCTCAGGTTCCGGCACTGACTCCACACAAGGTCTTAGGACCTAGCATGACAGCAGAGAATCCGAGAGCCCCCGAGCAACTCGCATGTGCACTGGCCTTTCCTGAGGCCACCAGAGCGGGTTCTGAGGTCCCCGTTGTAAGTCGAGAGCACCTGCCGCAACTCGAGAAAATCCAGGAGGTTCACCCCTCGAGGCGAGATGAGGACCATTTCCGCTGAGGCGTCTCGAGGCTAATCACACCTAACCTCTGGAACTTCCAAAGGGTCCTTCACACCCTTGCTGCAACTCATGAAGTTCCCCGACATACCCATCTCACTCGAGAGGAAGCACAAGAGTCCCGCCCACATCCAGAGGAGCCCCGTTTCCGCCTCCTAGCTCGAGAGAGGGATCCTTTCCCTGCGTGGTCGGGAAAGAATTCCCGCCGTTCCCGACGCATCTCAAGAGGAGGCGCTCCCAACAAGGAAAGGCGAGAGGAACTCAAGGATCATGCCACCATTCCAGAGTCCCCCAGATGTCTCAGTCCATTCCAGGGAAACCTGTTTTCCCTGCACTGCCTCGACTTTCAAGCGAGGATCGACTCACACCACGGTGGCACGTGGACAGACCTGTGGGAAAGCTGGTGGGAAAGCCTCGTGGAAAGCCTCGAGGGAAAGCCACAGATCCCTTGATCCACGCGAAGGGAAGGGTGATACTGCTGCTACAGCTCGGAGAAAAGCGCACGTGCATTCCCACACTCGAGATGAGGACTGACTCCCCTGGGGAGACTCCACAAGTACCCCAAGATCCATGTCAGCATTGTAGAGGAATCCTCAGGTTCCAGCACGCCAATCACACACGATCCTAGGCCCGGCATCGCGGGAGAGGAATCCCGAGAGGCCCCGAGCAACTCGCATGGGGACTGGCCTTTCCTGAGGCCACCAGAGCGGGTCCCTGAGGTCCTCGTCGTAAGTCGAGAGCACCTGCCGCAACTCGAGAAAATCCAGGAGTTCTCCCCTCAGGCGAGATGAGGCCATTTCCACTGAGGCCTCTCGAGGCTAATCACATCTAACATCTGGAACTACCAAAGGGTCCTTCACACCCTTACTGCAACTCAAGAAGTTCCCCGACATACCCGTCTCCACTCGAGAGGAAGCACGAGAGTCCCGCCACATCCAGAGGAGCCCCGTTTCTGCCTCCTAGCTCGAGAGGAGGGATCCTTTCCTGCGTGGTCAGGAAAGAATTCCCAGCGTTCCCGTCGCATCTCAAGAGGAGGCGCTCCAACAAGGAAAGGCGAGAGGAACTCCAGGGTCGTGCCACCATTTCCAGAGTCCCCCAGATGTGTCAGTCCATTCCAGGGAAACCTGTTTTCCCTGCACTGCCTCGACTTTCAGATGAGGATCGACTCACACCCCGGTGGCACGTGGGACAGACCTGTGGGAAAGCCTCGTGGGAAAGCCTCGAGGGAAAGCCCGTTATCCCTTGATCCACGCAAAGGGAAGGGTGATACTGCTGCTACAGCTCGGAGAAAAGCGCACGTGCATGCCCCCACTCGAGAGGAGGACTGACTCCCCTGGGGAGACTCCAGAAGAACCCCAATATCCATGTCAGCACTGGAGAGAATCCTCAGGTTCCAGCCCGACTCCACACAATTCTTAGGCCCCGCATCGACGGAGAGGAATCCCGAGAGGCCCCCGGCAACTAGCATGGGGACTGGCCCTTCCTGAGGCCACCAGAGCGGGTCCCGAGTCCCCGTCGTAAGTCGAGAGCACCTTCCGCAACCGAGAAAATTCAGGAGTTCTCCCATCCAGCGAGATGAGGCCCATTTCCGCTGAGGCGTCTCGAGGCTAATCACACCTAACCTCTGGAACTTTCGAAGGGTCCTTCACACCCTTGCTGCAACTCAAGAAGTTCCCCGACATACCCGTCTCCACTCGAGAGGAAGCACGGGAGTCCCGCCCAGATCCAGAGGAGCCCCGTTTCCGCCCCCTACCTCGAGAGGAGGGATCCTTTCCCTACGTGGTTGCGAAAGAATTCCTGGCGTTCCCGTTGCATCTCAAGAGGAGGCGCTCTCGACAGGAAAGGCGAGAGGAACTCCAGGGTCGTGCCACCATTCCCAGAATCCCCCAGATGTCTAAGTCCATTCCAGAGAAATCTGTTTTCCCTGCACTGCCTCGACTTTCAAGCGAGGATCGACTCACACCACGGTGGCACGTGGGGCAGCCCTGTGGGAAAGCCTCGTGGGAAGGCCTCGTGGGAAAGCCTCGAGGGAAAGCCGCAGATCCCTTGATGCACGTGAAGGGATGCGTGACACTGATGCTGCAGCTCGGGAGGAAAGCACACGTGCATGCCCCCACTCGAGACGAGGACTGACTCCCCTGGGGAGACTCCAGAAGTACCCCAAGATCCATGTCAGCACTGGGGAGGAATCCTCAGGTTCCGGCACCGACTCCACACAAGGTCTTAGGCCCCGGCATCGACGGGAGAGGAATCTCGAAGGCCCCGAGCAACTCGCATGGGGACTGGCCTTTCCAGAGACCACCAGAGCGGGTCCCTGAGGTCCCCATCATAAGTCGAGAGCACCTGCCGCAACTCGAGAAAATCCAAGAGGTTCTCCCCTCCAGGCGAGATGAGGCCCATTTCCGCTGAGGCGTCTCGAGGCTAATCACACCTAACCTCTGGAACTTCCAAAGGGTCCTTCACACCATAGCTGCAACTCAAGAAGTTCCCCGACATTCCCATATCCACTCGAGAGGAAACACGAGGGTCCTGCCCACATCCAGAGTAGCCCCGTTTCATCCTCCTAGCTAGAGATGAGGGATCCTTTCCCTGCTTGGTCGGGAAAGAACTTCCGGCATTCCCGTCGCATCTCAGGTGGAGGCGCTCCTCCACAGGAAGGGAGAGAGGAACTCCATGGTCGTGCACCATTTCAAGCGTCCCCAGATGTCTCAGTCCATTCTAGGGATCTTGTTTTTACAGATGCCTAACTTTCATGCCAGGATCACTCACAGCACGGGCACGGGGGACAGCCCTGTGGGAAAGCCTCGTGGGAAAGCCTCTAGGAAAAGCCTAGAGGAAAGCCACAGATCAATTGATCCACGCGACGGAAAGCATGACACTGCTGCTACAGCTCGGGAGGAAGGGCATGCGATGCGCATGCCCCCACTCGAGACGAGGGACTGATTCCCTTGGGAGACTTCAGAAGAATCCCCAAAACATGTCAGCACTGGAGAGGAATACTCAGGTTCTGGCCCCCACTCCACACAAGGTCTTGGGCCCCGCATGTACCGGTGAGGAATCCCGAGAGGCCCTCTAGCAACTCGCATGGGGACTGGTCTTTCCTAAGGCCAACAGAACGGGTCCCTGAGGTCCCCGTCGTAAGTCGAGAGCACCTGCCACAACTCGAGAAAAATGAAGGAGATTCTCGCCTTCAGGCGAGATGAGGCCCATTTCCACTGAGACGTCTCGAGGCTAATCACACCTAACCTCTGGAACTTCCAAAGGGTCCTTCACACCATAGCTGCAACTCAAGAAGTTCCACGAGAGACCGTCGCCACTACATAGGAATCACCAGGGTACCACCCACATCCAGAGGAGCCCCAATTCCCCCTCCTAGCTCAATGTGAGGGATCCTTTCCCTGATTGGCCGGGAAAAATTCCTGTCGTACCTGTCGCATCTCAAGAGGAGGCACGCTCCACAAGAAAGGTGAGAGGAACTCCAGGGTCGTTCCACCATTCCAAGAGTCCCCCAGATGTCTCAGTCCTTTCCAGAGGAACTTGTTTACCCTGCACTGCCTCGACGTTCACGCGGAGGACCGACTCACACGATGGTGGCACGTGGGACAGCCCTGTGGGAAAGCCTCGTGGGAAAGCCTCGTGGGAAAGCCTCGAGGGGAAAACAAGAAACCCCTTGATCAACCCAACGGGAAAATTGACTCTGCTCCTAATGCTCGGGAGAAAAGCGCACGTGCATGCCCCCATTGGAGACGAAGATGGACTCCCCTGTGGAGACTCCAGTAGTACCCCAAGATCCATGTTAGCACTGTAGAGGAAACCTCAGGTTCGGGCACCGACTCCAAACAAGGTCTTAGGCCCCGTCATCGACCGGAGAGGAATCCCCGGAGAGGCCCCTTAGCAACTCGCAAGTCGACTGGCATTTCCTGAGTGTACCAGAGCGGGTTACATAAGTCCCGGTCGTAACTGGAGAGCACCTGCTGAAACTCGAGAAAATCCAGGAGGTTCTCCCCTGCAGGCGAGATGAGGCCCATTTCCGCTGAGGGCGTCTCGAGTCTAATCACACCTAACCTCTGGAACTTCCAAAGGGTCCTTCACACCCTTGCTGCAACTCAAGAAGTTCCCCGACATACCCGTCTCCACACGAGAGGAAGCACCAGAGACCCGCCCACATCCAGAGGAGCCCCCGTTTCCGCCTCCTAGCTCGAGAGGAGGGATCCTTTCCCTGCGTAGTCAGGAAAGAATTCCTGGCGTTCCTGGCGCATCTCAAGAGGAGGCGCTCTCCACAGGAAAGGCGAGAGGAACTCCCCAGGGTCGTGCCACCATTCCAGAGTCGCCCAGATGTCTCAGTCCATTTCAGGGAAACCTGATTTCCCTGCACTGCTCGCCGAATTTCTAGCCGAAGATCGACTCACACCACGATGGCACATGAAACAGCCCTGTGGGAAAGCCTCGTGGGAAAGCCACGAGGGAAAGCCACAGATCCCTTGATCCATGCAAAGGGAAGCGTGACACTGCTGCTACAGCTCGGGAGGAAAGCGCACGTTCATGCCCCCACACAAGACGACGACTAACTCCCCTGGGGAGACTCCAGAAGTACCCAAGATCCATGTCCACACTGGAGAGGAATCCTCAGGTTCCGGCACCGACTCCACACAATGTCTTAGGCCCCGGCATCGAAGGGAGAGGAATCCTGAGAGGCCCCCCGAGGCAACTCGCATGGCGCCTGGCCTTTCCTGAGGCCACCAGAGCGGGTCCCTGAGGTCCCCGTCGTAAGTCGAGAGCACCTGCCGCAACTCGAGAAAATCCATTAGGTTCTCCCCTCCAGGCGAGATGAGGCCCATTTCCGCTGAGGCGTCTCGACGCTAATCACACCTAACCTCTGGAACTTCCAAAGGGTCCTTCACACCCTAGCTGCAACTCAAGAGGTTCCACGAGAGACCCGTCGCCACTCCATAGGAATCAACAGGGTACCACCCACATCCAGAGGAGCCCCAATTCCCCCTCCTGGCTCAAGATGAGGGATCCTTTCCCTGATTGGACGGGAAAAATTCCTGTCGTACCTGTCGGCATCTCAAGCGGAGGCACGCTCCACAAGAAAGGTGAGAGGAACTCCAGGGTCGTTCCACCATTCCAAGAGTCCCCCAGATGTCTCAGTCCTTTCCAGAGGAACTTGTTTACCCTGCACTGCCTCGACGTTCACGCGGAGGACCAACTCACACGATGGTGGCACGTGGGACAGCCTTGTGGGAAAGCCTCGTGGGAAAGCCTCGTGGGAAAGCCTCGTGGGAAAGCCTCGAGGGAAAGCCACAGATGTCTTGATCCACGCGAAGGGAAGCGTGACAGTTCTGCTACAGCTCGGGAGGAAAGCGAACGTGCATGCCGCCACTCGAGACGAGGACTGACTCCCTGGGAGACTCCAGAAGTAACCCAAGATGCATGTCAGCACTGGAGAGGAATTCTCAGGTTCCGGCACCGACTCCACACAAGGTCTTAGGCCCCGCGTCGAAGGGAGAGGAATCCCGAGAGGCCCCCGAGCAACTCGCATGGGGACTGGCCTTTCCTGAGGCCACCAGAGCGGGTCCCTGAGGTCCCCGTCGTAAGTCGAGCGCACCTGCCGCAACTCGAGAAAAATCCAGAAGGTTCTCCCCCTCCAGGCGAGATGAGGCCCATTTCCGATGAGGCGTCTCGAGGCTAATCACACCTAACCCCTGGAACTTTCCAAAGGGTCCTTCACAACCTTGCTGCAACTCAAGAAGTTCCCTGATATACCCGTCTCCACTCGAGAGGAAGCCCGAGAGTCCCGCCCACATCCAGAGGAGCCCCGTTTCCGCCTCCTAGCTCGAGAGGTGGGATCCTTCCCTGCCCTGCGTGCGGAAAACAATTCCCGGCGTTTCTGTCGCATCTCAAGAGGAGGCTCTCTCCACAGGAAAGGCGAGAGGAACTCCAGGGTCGTGCCACCATTCCCAGAGTCCCCCCAGATGTCTCAGTCCATTCCAGGGATAACTGTTTTCCTGCACTGCCTCGACTTTCAAAGCCGAGGATCGACTCACACCACGGTGGCACGTGGGACAGCCCTGTGGGAAAGCCTCGTGGGAAAGCCTCGA
>NW_017201927.1:0-6533 GCF_001704415.2 Capra hircus | reverse complement strand
GTACTTCTGGAGTCTCCCAAGCTTGCGTCAGTCCTCGCTCGAGTGGGTCATGCACGTGCGCTTTCCTCCCGAGCGTAGCAGCAGTGTCGCGCTTCCCATCTCGTGGATCAAGGTATCTGTGGCTTTCCTCGAGGCTTTCCACGAGGCTTTCCCACGAGCTTTGCCACAGGGCTGTCCCACGTGCCACAGTGGTGTGAGTCGATCCTCGCTTGAAAGTCGAGTCAGTGCGGGGAAACAGGTTTCCCTGGAATGGACTGAGACATCTGGGGGACTCGGAGAATGGTGGCATGTCCCTGGAGTTCCTCTCGCCTTTCCTGTGGAGAGCGCCTCCTCTTGAGATGCGACGAGAAAGCCGGGAATTCTTTCCCGACCTCGAAGGGAAAGGATCCCTCCTCTCGAGCTATGAGGCGGAAACGGGGCTCCTCTGGATGTGGGCGGAACTATCGTGCTTCCTCTTAAGTGCAGACGGGTATGTCGGGGAACTTCTTGATTTGCAGCAAGGGTGTGATGGACCCTTTGGAAGTTCCAGGGTTTAAGTGTGCTTAGCCCTTGAGATGTGTCAGCGGAAATAGGCTTCATTTTGCCTGGAGGGGAGAACATCCTTGATTTTCTCCAGTTGCGGCAGGTGCTCTCGACTTACAATGGGGACCGCAGGGACCCGCTCTGGTGGCCTCAGGAAAGGCCAGTCAAGATCCAAGACAGCATTGGAGAGGGAGAGACATCACGAGAGGCTCCCGAGCAACTCGCATGGGGACTGGCCTTTCCTGAGGCCACCAAAGCGGGTCCCTGAGGTCCCCGTCGTAAGTCGAGAGCACCTGGCGCAACTCGAGAAAATCCAGGAGGTTCTCCCTCCAGGCGAGATGAGACCCATTTGCGCTGAGGCATCTCGAGGCTAATCACACCTAACCTCTGGAAGTTCAAAGGGCCCTTCACACCATTGCTGCAACTCAAGAAGTTCCCGACATACCCGTTTCCACTCGAAAGGAAGCACGAGAGTCCCGCCCACAACCAGAAGAGCCCGTTTCAGCCTCATAGCTCGAGAGGAGGGATCCTTTCCCTTCGTAGTCGGGAAAGAATTTCCGGCGTTCCCGTCCCATCTCAAGAAGAGGCGCTCTCCACAGGAAAGGAGAGAGGAACTCAGGGTCGTGCCACCATTCCCAGAGCCCCCAGATGTCTCAGTCGATTCCAGGGAAACCTGTTTTCGCCGCAATGCCTCGACTTTCAAGCCGAGGATCGACTCAGAACTCGTGGCACGTGGGAGAGCCCTGTGAAAAGCCTAGTGGGAAAGCCTCGTGGGAAAGCCTACTGAGAAAGCCACAGATCCTGGATCCACGCAAAGGGAAGCGTGACACTGCTGCTAAAGCTCGGAGGAAAGCGCACGTGCACGCCACACTCGCGACGAGGACTGACTCCCTGGGAGACTCCAGAAGTACCCAAGATCCATGTCAGAACTGGAGAGGAATCCTCAGGTTCCAGCACCGACTCCACACAATGTCTCAGGCCCGGCATAGACGGGAGAGGAATCGCTAGAGGCCA
The DNA here is from genome assembly GCF_001704415.2 of Capra hircus. Taxonomy (NCBI): domain Eukaryota; kingdom Metazoa; phylum Chordata; class Mammalia; order Artiodactyla; family Bovidae; genus Capra; species Capra hircus. The sequence continues at coordinate 4,997 of NW_017201927.1, read as the reverse complement.
CGAGCAACTCGCATGGGGACGGGCCTTTCCTGAGGGCACTAGAGCGTGTCCCTTAGGTCCCGTCGGAAGCCGAGAGCACCTGCGGCAACTCGAGAAAATCCAGGAGGTTCTCCCCTCCAGGCGAGATGAGGCCCATTTCCGCTGAGGAGTCTCGAGGCTTATCACACCTAAACTCTGGAACTTTCAAAGGGTCCTTCACACCTTTGCTGCAACTCAAGAAGTTCCCCGACATACCCGTCTCCACTCGAGAGGAAGCACGAGAGTGCCGCCCTCATCCTTAGGAGCCCTTTTCCGCTTCCTAGCTCGAGAGGAGGGATCCTTTCCCTGCGTGGTCTGGAAAGAATTCCCGGCGTTCCCGTCGCATCTCAAGAGGAGGCACTCTCCACAGGAAAGGCGAGAGGAACTCCAGGGTCGTGCCACCATTCCCAGAGTCCCCAGATGTCTCAGTCCATTCCAGGGAAACCTGTTTCCCTGGACTGCCTCGACTTTCAAGCGAGGATCGACTCACACCACGGTGGCACGTGGGACAGCCCTGCGGGAAAGCCTCGTGGGAAAGCCTCGTGGAAAGCCTTGAGGAATGCACAGATCCCTTGTTCATCGCGAAGGGAAGCGTGACACTGCTGCTACAGCTCGGGAGGAAAGCGCACGTGCATGCCCCCACTCGAGACGAGGACTGACTCCCCTGGGAGATTCCAGAAGTACCCAAGATCCATGTCAGCACTGGAGAGGAATCCTCAGGTTCTGGCACCGAATCCACAAAAGGTCTTAGGCCCCGCATCGACGGAGAGGAATACCGAGAGGCCCCGAGCAACTCCATGGGGACTGGCCTTTCCTGAGGCCACCAGAGCGGGTCCCTGAGGTACCCGTCGTAAGTTGAGAGCACCTGCCGCAACTCGAGAAAATCCAGGAGGTTCTCCCCTCCAGGCGAGATGAGGCCCATTTCCGCTGAGGAGTCTCGAATCTTATCACACCTAAGCTCTGGAACTTCCAAAGGGTCCTTCACACACTTGCTGCAATTCAAGAAGATCCCGACATACCAGTCTCCACTCGAGAGGAAGCACGAGAGTCCTGCCCACACCCAGAGGAGCCCCGTTTCCGCCTCCTAGCTCGAGAGGAGGGATCCTTTCCCTGCGTGGTCGGGAAAGAATTCCCGGTGTTTCCGTCACATCTCAAGGGGAGGTGCTCTCCACAGAAAGGCGAGAGGAACTCCAGGTGGTGCCACCATTCCCAGAGCCCCAGATGTCTCAGTCCATTCCAGGGAAACCTGTTTTCACTGCACTGCCTCGACTTTCAATCCGAGGAACGACTCACACCACGGTGGCACGTGGACAGCCCTGTGGGAATTCCTCATGAAAAAGCATCGTGGGAAAGCCTCCAGATAAAGCCACAGATCCCTGGATCCTCGCGAAGGGAAGCGTGACACTGCTGCTACAGCTCTGGAGGAAAGTGCACATACATGCCCCCAATAGAGATGAGGACTGACTCACCTGGAGACTCCAGAAGTACCCAAGAACCATGTAAGCACTGGAGAGTTATTCTCAGGTTCCGGCACCGACTCCACACAAGGTCTTAGGCCGCAGCATCGACGGGAGAGGACTCCGAGAGGCCCCGAGCAACTCGCATGGGGACTGGCCTTTCCTGAGGCCACCAGAGCGGGTCCCTGAGGTCCCCGTCGTAAGTCGAGAGCACCTGCCGCAACTCGAGAAATCCAGGAGTTCTCCCTCCAGGCGAGATGAGGCCCATTTCCGCTGAGGGGGCTCGAGGCTAATCACATCTAACCTCTGGAACTTCGAAAGGGTCCTTCACACCCTTGCTGCAACTCAAGAAGTTCCCCGACATACCCGTCTCCACTGGAGAGGAAGAACGAGAGTCCGCTCACATACAAAGGAGCGCCGATTCCGCCTCCTAGCTCGACAGGAGGGATCCTTTCCCTGCGTGGTCGGGAATGAATTCCCTGTGTTCCCCTTGCATCCCAAGTGGAGGCGCTCTCCACAGGAGAGGCGAGAGGAACTCCAGGGTCGTGCCACCATTCCCAGAGTCCCCCAGATGTCTCAGTCCATTCCAGGGACACCTGTTTTCCCTGCTCTGCCTCAACTTTCAAGCAAGGATCGACTCACAGCACGGTGGCACCTGGGACAGCCCTGTGGGAAAGCCACGTGGGAAAGCCGCATGGGAAAGCCTCGAGGGAAAGCCACAGATCCCTTGATCCACGCGAAGGGAAGTGTGACACTGCTGTTACAGCTCGGGAGGAAAGCGCACGTGCATGCCCCACTCGAGCCGAGGACTGACTCCCCAGGGGAGACTCCAGTAGTACCCCAAGATCCATGTCAGCACTGCAGAGGAATTCTCAGGTTCCGGCACCGACTCCACACAAGGTCTTAGGCCCCGGAATCGACGGGAGAGGAATCCCGAGAGGCCCGCGAGCAACTCGCATGGGCACTGGCCTTTCCTGAGGCCACCAGAACGGGTCCCTGAGGTCCCCGTCGTAAGTCGAGACCACCTGCCACAACTCGTGAAAATCCAGGAGGTTCTCCCCTCCAGGGAGATGAGGACCATTTCCGCTGAGGCGTCTCGAGGCTAATCACACTAACCTCTGGAACTTCCAAAGGGTCCTTCACACCCTTTCTGCAACTCAAGAAGTTCCCCGACATACCCGTCTCCACTCGAGAGGAAGCACGAGAGTCCCGCCCACATCCAGAGGAGCCCCGTTTCCGCCTGCTAGCTCGAGAGGTGGAATCCTTTCCCTGCGTGATCGGCAAAGAATTCCAAGCGTTCCATCGCATCTCAAGAGGAGGCGCTCTCCACAGGAAAGGCGAGAGAACTCCAGGGTCGTGCACCATTCCCAGATTCCCCCAGATGTCTCAGTCCATTCCAGGGAAAACTGTTTTCCTGCACTGCCTCGACTTTCAAGCCGACGATCGAACTACACCACGGTGGCACGTGGGACAGCCCTGTGGGAAAGCCTCGTGGGAAAGCCTCGATGGAAAGCCACAGATCCCCTTGATCCACGCGAAGGGAAGCGTGACACTGCTGCTACAGCTCGGGGAGGAAAGCGCACGTGCATGACCCCATTCAAGACGAGGACTGACTCCCCTGGGGAGACTCAAGAAGTACCCCACGATCCATGTCAGCACTGGAGAGGAATCCTCCGGTTCCGGCACCGACTCCACACAAGGTCTTAGGCCCCGGCATCGAAGGGGAGAGGAATCCGGAGAGGCCCCCGAGCAACTCACATGGGGACTGGCCTTTCCTGAGGCCACCAGAGCGGGTCCCTGAAGTCCCCGTCGTAAGTCGAGAGCACCTGCTGCAATTCGAGGAAATCCAGGAGGTTCTCCCCTCCAGGCAAGATGAGGCCCATTTCCGCTGAGGCGTCTCGAGGCTAATCACACCTAACCTCTGGAACTTCCAAAGGGTCCTTCACACCCTTGCTGCAACTCAAGAAGTTCCCGACATACCCGTCTCCACTCGAGAGGAAGCACGAGAGTCCCGCCTACATCCAGAGGAGCCCGTTTCCGCTTCTCACTCGAAAGGAGGGGTCCTTTCCCTGCGTGGTCGGGAAAGAATTCCGCGGCGTCCCGTCAACTCAAGAGGAGGCGCTTTCCACAGGAAAGGCGAGAGGGACTCCAGGGTCGTGCCACCATTCCCAGAGTCCGCCCAGATTTCTCAGTCCATTCCAGGGAAACCTGTTTTCCCTGCACTGCCTCGACTTTCAAGCCGAGGATCGACTCACACCACGGTGGCACGTGGGACAGACCTGTGGGAAAGCCTCATGGGAAAGCCTCATGGAAAGCCTCGAGGGAAAGCCATAGATCGCTTGATCCACGAGAAGGGAAGCGTGACACTGCTGCTACAGCTCGGGAGGAAAGCGCACGTGCCTACCCCCACTCGAGACGAGGACTGACTCCCCTGGGGAGACACCAGAAGCCCCCAAGATCCATGTCAGCACTGGAGAGGAATCCTCAGGTTCCGACACCGACTCCACACAAGGTTTTAGGCCCCGGCATTGACGGGAGAGGAAACCCGAGAGGCCCCGAGCAACTCGCATGGGGACTGGCCTTTCCTGAGGCCACCAGAGCGGGTCCCTGAGGTCCCCATCGTAAGTCGAGAGCACCTGCCGCCACTTGAGAAAAACCAGGAGGTTCTCCCCTCCATTCTAGATGAGGCTCATTTCCGATGAGGCGTCTCGAGGCTAATCACACCTAACTCTGGAATTTCCAAAGGGTCCTTCACACCCTTGCTGCAACTCAAGAAGTTCCCTGACATACCCGTCTCCACTCGAGAGGAAGCACGATTGTCCCGCCCACATCCAGAGGAGCCCCGTTTCCGCCTCCTAGCTCGAGAGGAGGGATCCTTTCCCTACATGATGGGAAAGAATTTCCGGCGTTGCCGTCACATCTCAAGAGGAGCCGCTCTCCACAGGAAAGGCGAGAGGAACTCCAGGGTCGTGCCACCATTCCCAGAGTCCCCCAGATGTCTCAGTCCATTCCAGGGAAAACTGTTTTTCCCTGCACTGCCTCGACTTTCAAGCCGAAGATGCATTCACACCACGGTGGCACATGGGACAGCCCTGTGGGAAAGCCTCGAGGGAAAGCCTTCGTGGGAAAGCCTGGAGGGGAAAGCACAGATCCCTTGATCCACGCGATGTGAAGCGTGACACTGCTGCTACAGCTTGGGAGGAAAGCGGCACGTGCATGCCCCACTCGAGACGAGGACTGACTCCCTGGGGAGACTCCAGAAGTACCCAAGATCCATGTCAGCACTGGAGAGGAGTCCTCAGGTTCCGGCACACGACTCCCACACAAGGTCTTTAGGCCCCGGCATCTACGGGAGAGGAATCCCGAGAGGCCCCGAGCAACTTGCATGGGCACTGGCCTTTCCTGAGCCACCAGAACGGTCCCCCCGTCGTAAGTCGAGAGCACCTGCCGCAACTCGAGAAAATCCAAGAGGTTCTCCCCTCCAGGCGAGATGAGGCCCATTTCCGCACAGACGTCTCGAGG
>NW_017201926.1:0-6533 GCF_001704415.2 Capra hircus | reverse complement strand
CGGCGGAACGTGAGGATTCCTCTGGCCAGTGCCGACATGGATCTTTCGGGGTCTTCTGGAGTCTCCCCAGAGGCGTAGTCCTCCTCTCGAGTGGGGCATGCACGTGCGCTTTCCTCCCGACCTGTAGCAGCAGTGTCACGGTTCCCTTCGCTTGGATCAAGGGATCAGGGGCTTTCCCTCGAGGCTTTCCCATGAGGCTTTCCCAGAGGCTTTCCCACAGGGCTTTTCCACGTGCCCTTGTGGTGTGAGTCGATCCTCAGCTTGAAAGTGGAGGCAGTGCAGGGAAAACAGGTTTCCCTGGAATGGACTGAGACATCTGGGGGACTCTGGGAATGGGGCCTGATACTTGAGTTCCTCTCGCCTTTACTGTGGAGAGCGCCTCCTCTTGAGATGAGACGGGAACGCTAGGAATTCTTTCAGGACCACGCAGGGAAAGGATCCCTCCTCTCGAGCTAGCAGGCGGAAACGGGGCCACTCTGGATACGGGCGGGACGCTCGGTTCCTCTTGAGTGGAGACGGGTATGTCGGGGAACTTCTTGAGTTACAGCAAGGGTGTGAAGGACCCTTTCGAAGTTCGAGAGTTTAAGTGTGATTACCCCCTAGTTGCCTCAGCCGAAATGGGCCTCATCTCGCCTGGAGGGGAGAACCTCCTGGATTTTCTCGACTTGCGGCAGGTGCTCTCGACTTACGACGAGGGCCTCAGGGACCCGCTCTGGTGGCCTCAGGAAAGGCCAGTCCCCATGCGAGTTTCTCCCGGGCCTCTCGGGATTCCTCCCCGTCGATGCTGGGGCCTAAGACCTTGTGTGGACTCAGTGACGGAACCTGAGGATTCCTCTCCAGTGCCGACATGGATCTTGTGGTACTTCTGGAGTCTCCCCAAGGGAGTCAGTCCTCGTCACGAGAGATGGCATGCACGTGTGATTTCCTCCGGAGCTGTAGCAGCAGTTTCACGCTTCCCTTTTCGTGGATCAAGGGATCTGTGGCTTTCCCTCTAGACTTTCCCATGACGCTTTCCCACGAGGCTTCCCACAGGGCTTTCCCACGTGCCACTGTGGTGTGAGTCGATCCTCGGCTTTAAAGTCGAGGCAGTGAAGGGAAAAAGATTTCCCTGGAATGGACTGAGACATCTGGGGGACTCAGGGAATGGTGGCACGACCCTGGAGTTCCTCTCGCCTTTCCTGTGGAGAGCGCCTCCTCTTGAGATGCGACGGGAACCCGGGAATTCTTTCCCGACCACGCAGGGAAAGGATCCATCCTCTCGAGCTAGGAGGCGGAAACGGGGCTCCTCTGGATTTGGGCGGGACATTCGTGCTTCCTCTCGAGTGGAGACGGCTATGTCGGGGAACTTCTTGAGTTGCAGCAAGGGTGTGAAGGACGCTTTGGAAGTTCCAGATATTAGATGTGATTAGCCTCGAGACGCCTCAGCGGAAATGGGCCTCATCTCCCCTGAAGGGGAGAACCTCCTGGATTTTCTCGAGTTGCGGCAGGTGCTCTCGACTTACGACGGGGACCTCTGGGACCCGCTCTGGTGGCCTCAGGAAAGGCCAGTTCCCATGGAAGTTGCTCTTGGGCCTCTCGGGATTCCTCTCCCGAAGATGCCGGGGGCTAAGACCTTGTGTGGAGTCGGTGCCGGAACCTGAGGATTCCTCTCCAGTGCTGACATGGATCTTGGCGTCCTTAAAGGCGAGATGAGGCCCATTTGCGCTGAGGCGTCTGGAGGCTAATCACACCTATCCTCTGGAACTTCCAAAGGTCCTTCACACCCTTGCTGCAACTCAAGAAGTTCTCCGACATACCCGCTCCACTCGAGAGTATCAAGATCTTCCCGCCCACTTTCAGAGGAGCACCGTTTCCACCTCATAGCTCGAGAGGGGGATCCTTTACCTGCGTGGTCTGTAAAGCATTCCCGGCGTTCCAGTCGCATCTCAAGAGGAGGCCCTCTCCACAGGAAAGGCGAGAGAAACTCCAGGGTCGTTCCACCATTCCCAGAGTCCCCCAGATATCTCTGTCAATTCGAGGGAAACCTGTTTTCCGTCCACTGCCTCGACTTTCAAGCCGAGGATCGACTCACACCACGGTGGCACGTGGGACAGCCCTGAGGAAAATCCTCGAGGGAAAGCCTCATTGGAAAGCCTCGAGGGAAAGCTGCAGATCCCTTGATACACGCTATCGGAAGTGTGACACTGCTTCCACAGATCGGGAGGAAATTGAACGTGCATGCCCCCACTCGAGACTAGGACTGACTAACCCGGGGAGACTCCAGAAGTACCCCATGATCCATGTCAGCACTGGAGAGGAATCCTCACGTTCCGGCACCGACTCCACACAAGGTCTTAGGCCCCGGCATCGACGGGAGAGGAAACCCAGAGGCCCCCGAGCAACTCGCATGGGGACTGGCCTTTCCTGAGGCCACCAGATCGGGTCCCTGAAGTCCCCGTCGTAAGTCGACAGCACTGCCGCAACTCGAGAAAATCCAGGAGGTTCTCCCTCCAGGCGAGATGAGGCCCATTTCCGCTGTGCGTCTCAAGGTTAATCACACATAACCTCTGGAACTTCCAAAGGGTCCTTCACACCCTCGCTGCAACTCAAGAAGTTCCTGGACATACCCGTCTTCACTCGAGAGGAAGCACGAGAGTCCCGCCCACATCCAGAGGCCCCGTTTCCGCCTCCTAGCTCGAGAGGAGGATCCTTTCCCTGCGTGTTCGGGAAAGAATTGCCGGCGTTCCGTCTCATCTCAAGAGGAGGCGCTCTCCACAGGAAAGGCGAGAGGAACTCCAGGGTCATGCCACCATTCCCAGAGTCCCCCAAATGTCTCAGTCCATTCCAGGGAAACCTGTTTTCCCTGCACTGCCTCGACTTTCAAGCCGAGGATCAACTCACACCACGGCACGTGGGACAGCCCTGTGGAAAGCGGGAAAGCCTCGTGGGAAAGCCTCGAGGGAAAGCCACAGATCCCTTGATCCACGCGAAGGGAAGCGTGACACTGCTGCTACAGCTCGGGAGGAAATTGCACGTGCATGCCCCCACTCGAACGAGGACTGACTGCCCTGGGGAGACTCAAGAAGTACCCAAGATCCATGTCAGCACTGGAGAGGAATCCTCAGGTTCTGGCACCGACTCCACACAAGGTCTTAGGCCCCGGCATCGACGGGAGAGGAATCCCGAGAGGCCCCTGGCAACTCGCATGGGGACTGGCCTTTCCTGAGGCCACCAGAGCGGGTCCTGAGGTCCCCGTCGTAAGTCGAGAGCACCTGCCGCAACTCGAGAAAATCCAGGAGGTTCTCCCTTCCAGGAAGATGAGGCCCATTTCTGCTGAGACATCTCAAGGCTAATCACGCCTAACCACTGGAACTTCCAAAAGGGTCCTTCACACCCTTGCTGCAACTCAAGAAGTTCCCCGACATACCCGTCTCCACTCGAGAGGAAGCACGAGGTCCCGCCCACATCCAGAGGAGCCCCGTTTCCGCCTCCTAGCTCGAGAGAAGGGATCCTTTCCCTGCGTGTTCTGGATGAATTCCCGGCGTTCCCGTCGCATCTCAAGAGGAGGCGCTCTCCACAGGAAAGGCGAGAGGAACTCCAGGGTCGTGCCACCATTTCCAGAGTCCCGCAGAGGCTCACTCCATTCCAGGGAAACCTGTTTTCCCCTGCACTGCCTCAACTTTCATGCCGAGGATCGACTCACATCACGGTGGCACCTGGGACAGCCCTGTGGGAAAGTCTCGTGGAAAGCCTCGTGGGAAAGCCTCGACGGAAAGCCTCAGATCCCTTGATCCACGCGAAGGGAATCATGACGCCGCTGCTACAGCTCGGAGGAAACCGCACTGCCTGCCCCCCACTCGTAACGAGGACTGACTACCCTGGGGAGACTCCAGAAGAATCCCAAGATCCATGTCAGCACTGGAGAGGAATCCTCAGGTTCCGGCACGGATCCACACAAGGTCTTAGGCCCCGGCATCGACGGGAGAGGAATGAGAGGCCAATAAGCAACTCGCACGGAGAGTGGCCTTTCCTGAGGCCACCAGATACGGTCCCTGTGGTCCCGTCGTAAATCGAGAGCACCTACCGCAACTCGAGAAAATCCTGTAGATTCTCCCCTCCAGGCTAGATGAGGCCCATTTCCGCTGAGGCGACTCGAGGCTAATCACATCTAACCTTTGGAACTTCCATAGGGTCCTTCACACCCTTGCTGCAACTCAAGAAGTTCCCGACATACCCTTGTCCACTCGAGAGGAAGCGCGAGCGTCCCTTGCACATCCAGAGGAGGCCTTTTCCTCCTGTAGCTCGAGATGAGGGATCCTTTCCCTGCGTGGTCGGGAAAGAATTCCGCATTCCCGTCGCATCTCAAGAGGAAGCGCTCTCCACAGGAAAGGCGAGAGGAACTCCAGGGTCGTGCCACCAATCCAAGAGTCCCCAGAGGACTGAGTCCATTCCAAAGGAAACTCTTTTACCTGCACTGCCTTGACTGTCACGCCGAGGATCGACTCACACCACGGTGGCACGTGGGACAGCCCTGTGTGTTAGCCCTCGTGGGAAAGCCTCATGGGAAATCCTACAGGGAAAGCCACACATCCCTTGATCCACCCGTCGGGTAGCATGACACTGCTGCCACCTTTAGGGAGGAAAGCCACGTGCATTTCCCCACTCGAGACGAGGACTGACTCCCTGGGGAGAGTCCAGAAGTACCCAAAATCCACGTCAGCACTGGAGAGGAATCCTCAGTTTCCGGTCCCAACTCAACACAAGGTCTTCGACTCGGGAAATGCAAGCATTTAAAAGATCTCTCCTTTGGAGCCTCGAGGGGGGCTCGGGCTTTCTCTGGATGTGGGCGGGACCCTCGTGCTTCCTTTGAGTGTAGACGGGTGTGTCGGGAAAGCTCTTGAGTTGCAGCAAGTGTGTGAAGGAACATTGGAAGTTCCAGAGGGTTAGGTGTGCTTAGCCTCTAGATGCGTCAGTGGAAATAGGCCTCATTTTGCTGTAGGGGAGAACCTCCTGGATTTTCTCGAGTTACGGCAGGTGCTCTCGAATTACGACGGGGACCTCAGGGACCCGGTCTCGTGGCCTCAGGAAAGGCCAGTCCCCATGCAAGTTGCCAGGGGACTCTCGGGATTCCTCTTGGGTCGATGCCGGGGCCTAAGACCTTGTGTGGAGTCGAGGCCGGATCCTGAGGATTCCTCTCAGTGCTGACATGGTTCTTGGGGTACTTCTGGAGTCTCCCCAGGGAAGTCAGTCCTCGTCTCGAGTGTGGCATGCACGTGCGCTTTCCTCCGAGCTGTAGCAGCAGTGTCACGCTTCCTAACGCGTGGTCAAGGGATCTGTAGCTTTCACTCAGTCTTTCCTTCAAGGCTTTCCCAAGAGTCTTTCCCACAGGGCTGTCCCACCTGCCACCAGGGTGTGAGTCGATCCTCGCTTGAAAGTCGAGGCAGTGCAGGGAAAACATGTTCCTCTGGAATGGACTGAGAGACATCTGGGGGACTCTTGGAATGGTGGTACGACCTGGAGTTCCGCTCGCCTTTCCTGTGGAGAGCGCCTCCTCTTGAGATGGGACGGGAACGCCGGGAATTCTTTCCCGACCAAGCAGGGAAAGGATCCGTCATCTCGAGGTCCGAGGCATAAACGGGGCTCCTCTGGATGTGGGCGGGACCCTCGTGCTTCCTCTGGAGTGGAGACGGTATGTCGGGGAACTTCTTGAGTTTCAGCAAGGTTGTTAAGGAACCTTTGGAATTTCCAGAGTTTAGGTGTGATTAGCCTCGAGAGCCTCAGCGGAAATTGGCCTCATCTTGCCTGGTGGGGAGAACCTCCTGGATTTTCTCGAATTGTGGCAGGTGTTCTCAACGTACGCTGGGACCTCAGGGACCCGCTCTGGTGGCGTCAGGAAAGGCCAGTTCCATCCGAGTGGCTACGGGGCCTCTCGGGATTCCTCTCCCGTCGATGGTGGGGCCTAAGACCTTGTGTGAAGTCGAGGCCGGTACCTGAGGATTCCTCTCCCGTGCTGACATGGTTCTTGGGGTACTTCTTGAGTCTCCCAGGGGTGTCAGTCCTCTTCTCAGCGGGATCATGCAAGAACGCTTACCTCCCGAGCTGCAGTAGTAGCAGTGTCACTCTGCCCGTCGCGTGGATCAAGAGATCTGTGTCTTTCGCTCGAGGTATTTCCACGGGGGCTTTCCCTCGAGGCTTTCGCCACGAGGCTTTCCCACATCGCTGTCCACGTGCCACCGTGGTGCCAGTCGATCCTCGGCGTGAAAATCAAGGCAGTGCAGGAAAACAGGTTCCTCTGGAATGGACTGAGACATCTGGGGGACTCTTGGAATTGTGGCACGACCCTGGATTCCTCTCGCCTTTCCTGTGGAGAGCGCCTCTTCTTGAGATTCGGGAACGCCGGGAATTCTTTCCCGACCAGCAGGGAAAGTGCCGTGGTCCAGCCCCCGGTGGATCCAGGGTGATTCGAAGGTGGGGACGTAGTCGTCGTCTTTGAAATATACATATTTAATCCCAGATATAAAAGAGATTAGAAATGGATAGTGTAGTAGGAAGAT
>NW_017201925.1:0-6533 GCF_001704415.2 Capra hircus | reverse complement strand
AAGTTCCAGAGGTTAGGTGTGATTAGCCTCGAGATGCCTCAAAGGGGAATGGGCCTCAGCTCGCCGCCTGGAGGGGAGAACCTCCTGGATTATCTTGAGTTGGAGCAGGTGCTCTCGTCTTAGGATGGGGACCTCAGGGACCCGCTCCTGTGGCTCAGAAAAGGCCAGTGCCCATGGGAGTTGCTAGGGGCCTCTCAGGATTCCTCTCACGGTCGATGCCGGGCCTAAGACCTTGTGTGGAGAGCCCGAGCGAGGGGCGACGCGGAGCGTTTCGGTTCTCAGTGCCTGGGGCACCGGTGTGTGGTGTGAGGCTGCGGCGGAGCCTCTACACTGAAGGTGCGAGAGGTTGGCAGCTTCGATTGAAGCACATCGAGCGGCGACAGCAGTGAAAGTCATGAGCGACAGCGGCGAGGAGAACTACGGCGAGGGGGAATCCCGTTCTGCTTCCAGAAGCGGAAGTGCTCATGGATCTGGGAAATCTGCAAGTCATACCCTGCAAGGTCTCGCTCCAAGGAAGATTCCAGGCGTTCCAGATCAAAGTCCAGGTCCAGATCGGAATCTAGGTCTAGATCCAGAAGAAGTTCTCGGAGGCATTATACAAGGTCACGATCTCGTCCCGGTCCCATAGAAGATCTCGTAGCAGATCTTACAGCAGAGATTATCGAAGACGGCATAGCCACAGTCATTCTCCCATGTCTACTCGCTGGCGTCATGTTGGGAATCGGGCAAATCCTGATCCTAACTGTTGTCTTGGAGTATTTGGATTGAGCTTGTATACTACAGAAAGAGATCTAGAGAAATGTTCTCTAAATATGGCCCAATTGCTGATGTATCTATTGTATATGACCAGCAGTCTAGACGTTCAAGAGGATTTGCCTTTGTATACTTTGAAAATGTAGATGATGCCAAGGAAGCAAAAGAGTGTGCCAATGGAATGGAGCTTGATGGATGTAGGATCAGAGTTGACTTCTCCATAACGAAAAGACCACATACTCCAACAGCAGGAATTTACATGGGGAGACCTACCTATGGCAGCTCACGCCGTCGAGATTACTATGACAGAGGATATGATCGAGGCTATGATGATCGGGACTATTACAGCAGATCGTACAGAGGAGGAGGAGGAGGAGGAGGAGGAGGATGGAGAGCTGCTCAAGACAGGGATCAGAAATACAGAAGACGGTCACCTTCTCCTACTATAGTCGTGGAGGATACAGATCACGTTCCAGATCTCGATCATACTCACCTCGTCGCTATTAAAGCATGAAGATGAAGACTTTCTGAAACCTGCCCTAGAGTTGGGATATTGTTTGTGGACAATATTTTTTATTGTCTCCTGTTTAAAAAGTGAACAGTGCCTGGTGAAGTTAGGTGACTTTTACACCTTTTATGATGACTACTTTTGGTGGAGTTGAAATGCTGTTTTCATTCTGCATTTGTGTAGTTCGGTGCTTTGTTCAAAGTTAAGTGTTTTCAGAAAAGTATGTTTTACATGTATTTTTTTACAGTCTAAAATTTTGACTGCTGAGAAGTTTCTATTGTACAGAACTTCATTTAAATGGTTTTTCTACTGAATACAGGGTATTCTGAAGATTGAAGCCTGTGTGTAAAATGCTACCAAATGGCAAAAAGCAACAATAACGTTTGGTTTTTACTTTTCTTTCTAACATATCAATGCTTAGGAGAACTGTTCTGATTAGATTGTCAGTAGTAAATTAAAGAAAAAAATGCCCGTTTTCCTCGAGTCCATGAAACATACCATACTTAATATACCTGCAGTTAAGTGATAAAAATTACGCTCTGTAACTCTATACTGCTAGTGTTAAAAACTAAAGATCTTTCAATACAGCAAATGCTTAATGCTTATATAAATGTGACTTTGACAGCCTTTATGTAATCTGTATTATACATAGCAGGGAATAAGATGAGTTGCACAATGTATGCCTTAAAAAGGCTATTTCTTAAAGCTGTTAGAAGGGGATAATGGTATTTCAATTAGTAATCAGCAAGTGAAAATAATATTCCACCACAAATGTACTCTTGTTCTTCTAGCTTTTAAGACTATATGGAAAAACTGGGTGCTTCAGAGTTTTGAGAAAAAAGAAGGGAACACTACACCTGTGTTGTGGATGATCTGAAGACTTTGCCTGTTCGTTTTTAAAATACTACTTTCAGGTTCTTTGCTTACCAAAGGAGGCCCAATTTCACTCAAAGTTTTGAGAACTGTGTTTAAATAAATGCAAAGAAAAGAGTAAAAAGGAAAGAAAAAAAAAGACCTTGTGAGGAGTTGGGGCAGGAACCTGAGGATTCCTCTACAGTGCTGACATGGATCTTGGGTACTTCTGGAGCCCCCCAGGGAAGTCAGTCTTCGTCTCGAATGGGGGCATGCACGTGCGCTTTCCTCCGAGCTGTAGCAGCAGTGTCACACTTCCGGTCGCGTGGATCAAGTGATCTGTGGCTTTTCCTCCAGGCTTTACCACGAGGCTATCCCAGAGGGCTGTCCCACATGCCGCCGAGGTGTGAGTCGAACCTCGGCGTGAAAGTCGAGGCAGTGCAGGGAAAACAGGTTCCTCTGGAATGGACTGAGACATCTAGGGGACTCTTGGAATGGTGGCACGACTCTGGAGTTCCTCTCGCATTTCCTGTGGAGAGCGCCTCCACTTGAGATGCGACGGGAACGCCGGGAATTCTTTCCCGACGAAGCAGGGAAAGGATCCCACATCTCGAGCTACGAGGCGGAAAGGGGCTCCTCTGGATGTGGGCGGGACCCTCGTGCTTCCTATCGAGAGGAGACGGGTATGTCGGGGAACTTCTTGAGTTGCAGCAAGGGTGTGAAGGACCCTTTGGAAGTTCCAGAGGTTAGGTGTGATTAGCCTCCAGACGCTTCAGCGGAAATGGGCTTCATCTCGCCTGGAGGGGAGAACCTCCTGGATTTTCTCGAGTTGCGGCAGGTGCTCTCGACTTACGACGGGGACCTCAGGGACCCGCTCTGGTGGCCTCAGGAAAGGCCAGTCCACATGCGAGTTGCTCGGGGGGCCTCTCGGGATTCCTCTACCATCGATGCCGGGGCCTAAGACCTTGTGTGGAGTCGGTGCCGGAACCTGAGGATTCCTCTGCAGTGCTGACATGGATCTTGGGGTACTTCTGGAGTCTCCCCAGGGGAGTCAGTCCTCGTTTGAGTGGGCGCATGCACGTGCGCTTACCTCCGGAGCTGTGGCAGCAGTGTCATGCTTCCTTCGCCTGGATCAAGGGATCTGTGGCTTTCCCACGAGGCTTTCCACAGGGCTATCCCACGTGCCACCGTGGTGTGAGTCGATCGATGGCTTGAAAGTCAACCCAGTGCAAGGAAAAAAGGTTTCCCTGGAAAGGACTGAGACATCTGGGGGACTCTGGGAATGGTGGCACGACCCTGGAGTTCCTCTCGCCTTTTCCTGAGGAAAGCGCCACCTCTTGATGCGACAGGAACGACGGGAATTCTTTCCCACCACGAAGGGAAAGGATCCCTCCTCTCGAGCTAGGAGGCGGAAACGAGGCTCCTCTGGATGTGGGCGTAACTCTCGTGCTTCCACTCGGGTGGAGACGGGTATGTCGCGGAACTTCTTGAGTTGTAGCAAGGGTGTGAAGAACCCTTTGGAAGTTCCAGAGGTTAGGTGTGATTAGCCTCGAGACGCCTCAGCGGAAATGGGCCTCATCTCGCCTGGAGGGGAGAACCTCCTGGATTTTCTCGAGTTGCGGCAGGTGCTCTCGACTTACGACGGGGACCTCAGGGACCCGCTCTGGTGGCCTCAGGAAAGGCCAGTCCCCATGCGAGTTGCTCGGGGGCCTCTCAGGATTCCTCTCCCGTGGATGCCGGGGCCTAAGATCTTGTGTAGAGTCGGTGCCGGAACCTGAGCATTCCTCTCCAGTGCTGACATGGATCTTGGGGTACTTCTGGAGTCTCCTCAGGGGAGTCAGTCCTCGTCTCGAGTGGGGGCATGCACGTGCGCTTTCCTCCCGAGCTGTAGCAGCAGTGTCGCACTTCCCTTCGCGTGGATCAAGGGAACTGTGGCTTTCCCTCGAGGCTTTCCCACGAGGCTTTCCCACGAGGCTTTCCCACAGGGCTGTCCCACGTGACACCGTGGTGTGAGTCGATCCTTGGCTTGAAAGTCGAGGAAGTGCAGGGAAAACAGGTTTCCCTGGAATGGACTGAGTCATTTGGGGAACTCTGGGAATGGTGGCACGACCCTGGAGTTCCTCTCGCCTTTCCTGTGGAGAGCACCTCCTCTTGAGATGCGACGGGAACGCAGGGAATTCTTTCCCGAACACTCAGGGAAAGGATCCCTCCTCTCGATCCATTAGGTGGAAACGTGGCTCCTCTGGATTTGGGCGGGACTCCCGTGATTCCTCTCGAGTGGAGACGGGTATGTCGGGGAACTTCTTGAATTGAAGCAAGGGTGTGAAGGACCCTTTGGAAGTTCCAGAGGTTAGGTGTGATTAGCCTCGAGACGCCTCAGCGGAAATGGGCCTAATCTCGCCTGGAGGGGAGAACCTCCTGGATTTTCTCGAGTTGCAGCAGGTGCTCTCGCCTTTCGATAGGGACCTCAGGGTCCCGCTCTGGTGGCCTCAGGAATGGCCAGTCCCCATGGGAGTTGCTCGCGGGCCTCTCGGGATTCCTCTCCCGTTGATGCCGGGGCCTAAGACCTTGTGTGGAGTTGGTTCTGGAACCTGAGGTTTCCTCTCCATTGCTGACATGGATCTTGGGGTACTTTGGAGTCTCCGCAGGGCAGTCAGTTCTTGTCTCGAGTGGGGGCATGCACGTGCGCTTTCCTCCCTAGCTGTAGCAGCAATGTCGCGCTTCCCTTCGAGTGGATCGAGGGATCAGTGGCTTCCCTGCTACGACTTTCCAAGCGAGGATCGACTTCACACCAGAGGCTTTCCCCAGGACTTGTCGCACAGTGCCACTGTGGTGTGAGCTCCTGGGAATGCCTCGCTTGGAAAGTCCTAGCAGGGCAAAGCCACTGATCCCTCGATCCACTCGAAGGGAAGCGCGACATTGCTGCTACAGCTAGGGAGGAAAGCGCACGTGCATGCCCCCACTCGAGACAAGAACTGACTGCCCTGCGGAGACTCCAAAGTACCCCAAGATCCATGTCAGCAATGGAGAGGAAACCTCAGGTTCCAGAACCAACTCCACACAAGGTCTTAGGCCCCGGCATCAACGGGAGAGGAATCCCGAGAGGCCCGCGAGCAACTCCCATGGGGACTGGCCATTCCTGAGGCCACCAGAGCGGGACCCTGAGGTCCCTATCGAAAGGCGAGAGCACCTGCTGCAACTCGAGAAAATCCAGGAGGTTCTCCCCTCCAGGCGAGATTAGGCCCATTTCCGCTGAGGCGTCTCGAGGCTAATCACACCTAACCTCTGGAACTTCCAAAGGGTCCATTCACACCCTTGCTTCAATTCAAGAAGTTCCCCGACATACCCGTCTCCACTCGAGAGGAATCACGGGAGTCCCGCCCAAATCCAGAGGAGCCACGTTTCCACCTAATGGATCGAGAGGAGGGATCCTTTCCCTGAGTGTTCGGGAAAGAATTCCCTGCGTTCCCGTCGCATCTCAAGAGGAGGTGCTCTCCACAGGAAAGGCGAGAGGAACTCCAGGGTCGTGCCACCATTCCCAGAGTTCCCCAAATGACTCAGTCCATTCCAGGGAAACCTGTTTTCCCTGCACTTCCTCGACTTTCAAGCCAAGGATCGACTCACACCACGGTGTCACGTGGGACAGCCCTGTGGGAAAGCCTCGTGGGAAAGCCTCGTGGGAAAGCCTCGAGGGAAAGCCACAGTTCCCTTGATCCACGCGAAGGGAAGTGCGACACTGCTGCTACAGCTCGGGAGGAAAGCGCACGTGCATGCCCCCACTCGAGACGAGGACTGACTCCCCTGAGGAGACTCCAGAAGTACCCCAAGATCCATGTCAGCACTGGAGAGGAATGCTCAGGTTCCGGCACCGACTCTACACAAGATCTTAGGCCCCGGCATCCACGGGAGAGGAATCCTGAGAGGCCCCCGAGCAACTCGCATGGGGACTGGCCTTTCCTGAGGCCACCAGAGCGGGTCCCTGAGGTCCCCGTCGTAAGTCGAGAGCACCTGCCGCAACTCGAGAAAATCCAGGAGGTTCTCCCCTCCAGGCGAGATGAGGCCCATTTCCGCTGAGGCGTCTCGAGGCTAATCACACCTAACCTCTGGAACTTCCAAAGGGTTCTTCACACCCTTGCTACAACTCAAGAAGTTCCGCGACATACCCGTCTCCACCCGAGTGGAAGCACGAGAGTTACGCCCACATCCAGAGGAGCCTCGTTTCCGCCTCCTAGCTCGAGAGGAGGGATCCTTTCCCTTCGTGGTGGGAAAGAATTCCCGTCGTTCCTGTCGCATCAAGAGGTGGCGCTTTCCTCAGGAAAGGCGAGAGGAACTCCAGGGTCGTGCCACCATTCCCAGAGTCCCCCAGATGTCTCAGTCCTTTCCAGGGAAACCTTTTTTCCCTGCACTGCCTCGACTTTCA
>NW_017201924.1:0-6533 GCF_001704415.2 Capra hircus | reverse complement strand
GACCCCTGGGACCCGCTCTGGAGGGCCTCAGTAAAGGCCAGTTCCCATGCGAGTTGCTCGGGGGCCTCTCGGGATTCCTCTCCCGTCGATGCTGGGCCTAAGACCTTGTGTGGAGTCAGTGTCGGAACCTGAGGATCCCTCTCCAGTGCTGACATGGATCTTGGGGTACTTCTGGAGTCTCCCCAGGGGAGTCAGTCCTCGTCTTGAGTGGGGGCATGCACGTGCGGCTTTCCTCCTGAGCTGTAGCAGCAGTGTCGCGCTTCCTTCGCGTAATCAAGGGATCAGGGGCTTTCCGGAGGCTTCCAGGAGGCTTTCCACGAGGCTTTCCCAGGGCTGTCCCACATGCAACGGTGGTGTGAGTCGATCCATCGGCTTGAAAGTCGAGGCAGTGCAGGGAAAATAAGTTTCCTGGAATGTTCGGAGACATCTGGTTGTCTCTGGAATGGTGGCACGACCCTGGAGTTCCTCTCGCCTTTCCTGTGGAGAGTGCCTCCTCTTGAGATGCGATGCGGAACGCCGGGAATTCTTTCCCGACCACGCAGGGAAAGGATCCCTCCTCTCAGCTAGGAGGCGGAAACGGGGCTCCTCTAGATGTGGGGTGGAACTCTCGTGCTTCCTCTCGAGTGGAGACGGGTATGTCGGGGAACTTCTTGAGTTGCAGCAAGGGTGTGAAGGACCCTTTGGAAGTTCCAAGAGGTTAGGTGTAATTAGCCTCGAGACGCCCTCTGCGGAAATGGGCCTCATCTCGCCTGGAGGGGAGAACCTCCTGGATTTTCTCGAGTTGCGGCACGTGCTCTCGACTAACGTCGGGAACCTCAGGGAGCCGCTCTGGTGGCCTCAGGAAAGGCAAGTCCCCATGCGAGTTGCTCGGGGCCTCACGGGGGCCTCTCGGGTTTCCTCTTCCGTCGATGCTGGGGACTAAGACCTTGTGTGGAGTCAGTGCCGGAACCTGAGGATTCCTCTCCAGTGCTGACATGGATATTGGGGTACTTCTGGAGTCTCCCCAGGGGAGTCAGTCCTCGTCTCGAGTGGGGGTCATGCACGTGCGCTTCCCTTCCGAGCTGTAGCAGCAGTGTCGCGCTTCCCTTCGCGTGGATCAAGGGATCTGTGGCTTTCCCTCGAGGCTTTCCCACGAGGCTTTCCCACGAGGCTTTCCCACAGGCTGTCCCACGTACCACCGTGGTGTGAGTCGATCCTCGGCTTGAAAGTCGAGGCAGTGCAGGGAAAACAGGTTTCCCTGGAATGGACTGAGACATCTGGGAGGACTCTGGGAATGTGGCAGGACCCTGGAGTTCCTCTCACCTTTCCTGTGGAGAGCGCCTCCTCTTGAGATGCGACGGGAACGCCGGGAATTCTTTCCCGACCACGCAGGGAAAGGATCCCTCCTCTCGAGCTAGGAGGCTGAAACGGGGCTCCTTTGGAAGTGGACGGAACTCTCGTGCTTCCTCTCGAGTGGAGACGGGAATGTCGCGGAACTTCTTGAGTTGCAGCAAGGGTGTGAAGGACCCTCTTGGAAGTTCCAGAGGTTAGGTGTGATTAGCCTCGAGACGTCTAGCGTAAATGGGCCTCATCTCGCCTGGAGGGAGAACCTCATGGATTTCCTCGAGTTGCGGCAGGTGCTCTCGACTTACGACGGGGACCTCAGGGACCCGCTCTGGTGGCCTCAGGAAAGGCCAGTCCCCATGCGAGTTGCTCTGGGGCCTCTCGGGATTCCTCTCACGTCGATGCACGGGCCTAAGACCTTGTGTGGAGTTGGTGCCGGAACCTGAGGATTCCTCTCCAGTGCAGACATGGATCCTGGGGTACTTCTGGAGTCTCCCCAGGGGAGTCAGTCCTCGTCTCGAGCGGGGCATGCACGTGCGCTTTCCCTCCCGAGCTGTAGCAGCAGTGTCACGCTTCCCTTCGCGTGGATCAAGAGATCTGTGGCTTTCCCTTGAGGCTTTCCCACGAGGCTTTCCCACGAGGCTTTCTCACAGGGCTGTACCACGATGCCACCGTGGTGTGAGTCGATCCTCGGCTTGAAAGTCGAGGCAGTGCAGGGAAAACAGGTTTCCCTGGAATGGACTGAGACATCTGGGGGGACTCTGGGAATGGTGGCACGACCCTGGAGTTCCTCTCGCCTTTCCTGTGGAGAGCGTCTCCTCTTGTGATGCGACGGGAACGCCGGGAATTCTTCCCCGAACACGCAGAGAAAGGATCCCTCCTCTCGAGCTAGGAGGCAGAAACGGGTCTCTTCTGGATGTGGGCGGGACTCTCGTGCTTCCTCTCGAGTGGAGACGGGTAAGTCGGGGAACTTGTTGAGTTGCAGCAAGATTGTGAAGGACCCTTTGGAATTTCCAGAGGTTAGGTGTGATTAGCCTCGAGACACCTCAGCGGAAATGGGCCTCATCTCGCCTGGAGGGACGAACCTCCTGGATTTTCTCGAGTTGCGGCAGGTGCTCTCGACTTCAGACGGGGACCTCAGGGACCCGCTCTCGTGGCCTCAGGAAAGGCCAGTCCCCATGCCAGTTGCTCGCGAGGCCTCTCGGGATTCCTCTCCCGTCGATGCTGGTGCCTAAGACCTTGTGGGGAGTCGGTGCCCGCACCTGAGGATTCCTCTCCAGTGCTGACACGGATCTTGGGGTACTTCTGAAGTCTCCCCTGGGGAGTCAGTCCTCGTCTCGAGTGGGGGCAGGGACATGCGATTTCCTCCCGAGCTGTAGCAGCAGTGTCATGCTTCCCTTCGCGTGGATCAAGGGATCTGTGGCTTTGCCTCAAGGCTTTCCACTAGGCTTTCCCACGAGGCTTTCCCACAGGGCTGTCCCACGTGCCACCGTGGTGTGAGTCGATCCTCGGCTTGAAAGTCGAGGCAGTGCAGGGAAAACAGGTTTCCCTGGAATGGACAGACATCTGGGGGACTCTGGAAATGGTGGCCCACCCTGGAGTTCCTCTCGCCTTTCCTATGGAGAGAGCCTCCTCTTGAGATGCGACGGGAACGCCGGGAATTCTTTCCCGACCACGCAGGGAAAGGATCCCTCCTCTCGAGCTATGAGACGGAAACGGGGCTCCTCTGGATGTGGGCAGAACTCTCGTGCTTCCTCTCGAGTCGAGACGGGTATGTCGGGGAACTTCTTGAGTTGCAGCAAGGGTGTGAAGGACCTTTGAAAATTCCAGAGGTTAGGTGTGAGTAGCCTCGAGACGCCTCAGCGGAAATGGGCCTCATCTCGCCTGGAGGGGAGAACCTCCTGGATTTTCTCGAGTTGCGGCAGGTGCTCTCCACTTACGACGGGCACCTCAGGGACCCGCTCTGGTGGCCTCAGGAAAGACCAGTCCCCATGCGAGTTGCTCGGGGGCCTCTAGGGATTCCTCTCCTGTCGATGCTGGGGCCTAAGACCTTGTGTGGAGTCAGTGCTGGAACCTGAGCATTCCTCTCCAGTGCTGTCATGGATCTTGGGGTACTTCTGGAGTCTCCCCAGGGGAGTCAGTCCTCCTCTCGAGTGGGGCATGCACGTGCGCTTTCCTCCTGAGCTGAAGCAGCAGTGTCACGCTTCCCTATGCTTGGATCAAGGGATCTGTGCCTTTCCCTCGAGGCTTTCCCACGAGGCTTTCCCACGAGGCTTTCCCATGAGGCTTTCCCACAGGGCTGTCCCACGTGCCACCGTGGTGTGAGTCGATCCTCGGCTTGAAAGTCGAGGCAGTGAAGGGAAAACAGGTTTCCCTGGAATGGACTGAGAGATCCAGGGGACTCTGGGAATGGTGGCACGACCTGGAGTTCCTCTCACCTTTCCTGTGGAGCGCGACTCCTCTTGAGATGTGACGGGAACACCGGGAATTCTATCCCGACCACGCAGGGAAAGGATCCCTCCTCTCGAGCTAGAAGGCAGAAACTGGGCTCCTCTGGATGTGTGCGGGACTCTCGTGCTTCCTCTCGAGTGGAGACAGGTATGTCGGGGAACTTCTTGAGTTGCCAGTAAGGGTGTGAAGGACCCTTTGGAAGTTCCAGAGGTAAGGTGTGATTAGCCTCGGAGATACCTCAGCGGAAATGGGCTTCATCTCGCCTGGAGGGGAGAACCTCCTGGATTTTCTCGAGTTGCGGCAGGTGCTCTCGACTTACGACGGGGACCTCAGGGACACGCCTGTGGTGGCCTCAGGAAAGGCCAGTCCCCATGCGAGTTGCTCTGGGGCCTCTCGGGATTCCTCTCACGTCGATGCACGGGCCTAAGACCTTGTGTGGAGTCGGGTGCCGGAACCTGAGGATTCCTCTCCAGTGCTGACATGGATCTTGGGTTACTTCTGGAGTCTCCCCAGGGGTGCCAGTCCTCGTCTCGAGTGGGGGCCATGCACGTGCGCTTTCCTCCCCGAGCTTTAGCCAGCAGTGTCACGCTTCCCTTCGCGTGGATCAAGGGATCTGTGGCTTTCCCTCGAGGCTTTCTCATGAGGCTTTCCCACGAGGCTTTCCCTCGAGGCTTTCCCACGAGGCTTTCCCACGAGGCTTTCCCACAGGGCTGTCCCATGTGCCACCGGTGGTGTGAGTCGATACTCGGCTTGAAAGTCGAGGCAGTACAGGGTAAACAGGTTTCCCTGGAATGGACTGAGGCATCTGGGGGACTCTGGGAATGGTAGCACGACCCTGGAGTTCCTCTCGCCTTTCCTGTGGAGAGCGCCTCCTCTTGAGATGCGACGGAAATGCCACGGGAATTCTTTCCCGACCACGCAGGGAAAGGATACCTCCTCTCGAGGTAGGAGGCGGATACGGGGCTCCTCTGGATGTGGGCGGGACTCTCGTGCTTCGTCTCAAGTGGAGACGGGTATGTCGGGGAACTTCTTGAGTTGCAGCAATGGTGTGAATGACCATTTGGAAGTTCCAGATATTAGAAGTGATTAGACTCCAGACGCCTCAGCGGAAATGGGCCTCATCTCGCCTGGATGGGAGAACCTCCTGGATTTTCTCGAGTTGTGGCAGGTGCTCTCGACTTACGATGGGGACCTCAGGGACCCGTTCTGGTGGCCTCAGGAAAGGCCAGTCCCCATGTGAGTAGCTTGGGGGCCTCTCGGGATTCCTCTCCCGTTGATGCCGGAGCCTAAGTTCTTGTGGGGAGTCGGTGCTGTAACCTGAGGATTCCTCTCCAGTGCTGACATAGATCTTGGGGTACTTCTGGAGTCTCCCCAGGGCAGTCAGTCCTCTACTCGAGTGGGGGCATGCACGTGCGCTTTCCTCCCGAGCTGTAGCAGCAGTGTCACGCTTCCCTTCGCGTGGATCAACGGATCTGTGGCTTTCCCTCGACGCTTTCCCAAGAGGCTTTTCCACGAGGCTTTCCCACAGGGCTGTCCCACGTGCCACCGTGGTGTGAGTCGATCCTCGGCTTGAAAGTCGACGCAGTGCAGGGAAAACAGGCTTTCTCTGGAATGGACTGAGACATCTGGGGGACTCTGGGAATGGTGGCAAGACCCTGGAGTTCCTCTCGCCTTTCCGGTGGAGAGCGCCTCCTCTTGAGATGCGACGGGAACGCCGGGAATTCTTTCCCGACCACGCAGGGAAAGGATCCCTCCGCTCGAGGTATGAGGCGGAAACGGGGCTGCTCTGGATTTGGGCGGGACTCTCGTGCTTCCTCTCGAGTGGAGACGGGTATGTCGGGGAACTTCTTGAGTTGCAGCCAAGGGTGTGAAAGACCCTTTGGTAGTTCGAGAGGTTAGGTGTGATTAGCCTCGAGACGCCTCAGCAGGAAATGGGCCTCATCTCGCCTGGAGGGGAGAACCTCCTGGATTTTCTCGAGTTGCGGCAGGTGCTCTCGACTTACGACTGGGACCTCAGGGACCCGCTCTGGTGGCCTCAGGAAAGGCCAGTCCCCATGCAGTTGCTCGGGGGCCTCTCGGGATTCCTCTCCCGTCGATGCCGGGCCCTGGGACCTTGTGTGGAGTCTGTGCCGGATCCTGAGGATTCCTCTCCAGTGCTGACATGGATCTTGGGTACTTCTGGAGTCTCCCAGGGGAGTCATTCCTCTCGCGAGTGGGATATGCACGTGGGTTTTCCCCCGAGCTGTAGCAGCAGTGTCACGCTTCCCTTCGCGTGGATCATGGGATCTGTGGCTTTCCCTCGAGGCTTTCTCAGGAGACTTTCTCACGAGGCTTTCCCACAGGGCTGTCCACATGCCACCGTGGTGTGAGTCGATCCTCAGCTTGAAAGTCGAGGCAGTGCAGGGAAAAAAGGTTTCCGTGGAATGGAATGAGACATCTGGGGGAGTGTGGGAACGGTGGCACGAACCTGGAGTTCCTCTCCCGTTTCAAGTGGAGAGCGCCTCCTCTTGAGATGCGACGGAAACGCCGGAATACTTTCCCCCACGCAAGGAAAGGATCCCTCCTCTCGAGCTATGAGGCGGAAACGGGGCTCCTCTGTATGTGGGCGGACTCTCGTCCTTCTTCTCGAGTGGAGTCGGGTATGACGGGGAACTTCTTGAGTTGCAGCAAGGGTGTGAAGGACCCTTGGGAAATTCCAGCGTTTAGGTGTGATTAGCTCGAGAGCCTCATCGGAAAAGGGCCTCATCTCGCCTGGAGGG
>NW_017201923.1:0-6533 GCF_001704415.2 Capra hircus | reverse complement strand
AAGGCCAGTGGCGTCTCCCAGGCTCGCTCAGACAGCTGCCTTCCTGGGGAGGGAGCCTAAAAGCAAGGCAAGTCTGGGCAAGGCGAAGCCCCCGGCCGAGCAGCCTCGCGCCAGAAACTCTGCCAGATCGGGGCTCTGAGCAGAGCTAGAGCTCTGCCGTACTGGAGGCGCACTTAGCTCCGTGCAAGCAGGGCTTTCAACTTGACGGGGCTGGGCTGCCTCCTCTTCCCCGAGGAGGCTCGCTTCCCTGCTGGCTGTGCACTCGCCTATCAGGCGGGGGCGCAGGGCTCCTCCAGCAGGTCTTGCCTCAGGGGCTGCTTCCCCTGAGTTGGGGCTGTGGGCAGGAACCCAGACACGCAGGATCAGGCCCCAACACCTGCACATGTCTCTGCTGGGGAGGAGAGTGCTAGGGAACCTACGTCTGTCATACACTTTCTGGGCACCAAGGAATCAGCCTCCGTGTGTGCGGGGCTGAAAACCCCAGCCAGGGCCCCTGGGAGCCTGGTGCTCTCCGGTGCGGCGCTGATTCTAGGCGGCCTAGAAACCGCTGGAGGAGCCCTGCAGTTGCCTTTCCCTTCCCTCTGACAGAGCTCTCACTGCTGAAGCCCTTGGCAGTGTGCAACCCACCACCCCTAAGCCCTCCCAACGACGCCTGGCACCTATGTGCAAAGGCAAGGCAGGATTGGAGCTGAGGCAAGGAAGGCACCAGTGGCGTCTCCCAGGCTCGCTCAGACAGCTCCTTCCTGGGGAGGGAGCCTAAAAGCAAGGCAAGTCTGGGCAAGGCGAGCCCCGGCCGAGCAGCCTCGCGCCAGAAACTCTGCCAGATCGGGGCTCTGAGCAGAGCTAGAGCTCTGCCGTACTGGAGGCCACTTAGCTCCGTGCAAGCAGGGCTTTCCTCTTGACTGGGCTCGGCTGCCTCCTCTTCTCCCGAGGAGGCTCGCTACACTGCTGGCTGTGCTCTCGCCTATCAGGCGGGCGCGCAGGGCTCCTCCAGCAGGTCTTGCCTCAGGGGCTGCTTCCCTGAGTTGAGGCTGTGGGCGGGAACCCAGACACGCAGGATAAGGCCCCAACCACCTGCACATGTCTCTGCTGGGGAGGAGAGTGCTAGGGAACCTACGTCTCTCACACACTTTCTAGGCACCCACGGAGTCAGCCTCTGGAGTGTGGGGATGCAAAACCCAGCCAGGGGCCCTTGGAACCTGGTGCTCTCCGTGCGGAGCTTTGTCTGGGCGGCCAAGGAACCGCTGAAGGAGCCCTGCTGTTGCCCTTCGCTTCCCTCTGACAGAGCTTTCACTGCTGGAGCCCTTGGCAGTGTGCAACCCACCAGCCCCTAAGCCCTCCTCAAGGACGCTTGGGACCTAAGTGCAAAGGCAAGGCAGGGGTAGAGCTGAAGCCAGGAAGGCGCCAGTGGCGTTTCCGAGCCTCACACAGCCTGCTCCTTCCTGGGGAGGGAGCCTTAAAGCAAGGCAAGTCTGCGCAAGGCTCGCCTATGGCAGAGCATCTTGGTGCCAGGAACTCTGCCAGATCGGGCCTCTGAACAGAGCTAGAGATCTGCCGTACTGGAGTCGCACTTAGCTTCGTGTAAGCAGGGATTTCAGCTTGACGGGGACTTGCTGCCTCCTCTTCCCCCGAGGAGGCTCGCTTCCCTGCTGGCTGTGCACTCGCCTATCAGGCGGGGGCGCAGGGCTCCTCCAGCAGGTCTTGCCTCAGGGGCTGCTTCCCCTGAGTTGGGGCTGTGGGCAGGAACCCAGACACGCAGGATCAGGCCCCAAACACCTGCACATGTCTCTGCTGGGGAGGAGAGTGCTAGGGAACCTACGTCTGTCATACACTTTCTGGGCACCCAAGGAATCAGCCTCCGTGTGTGCGGGGCTGAAAACCCCAGCCAGGGGCCTGGGAGCCTGGTGCTCTCCGTGTGGCGCTGAATCTGGGCGGCCAAGCAACCGCTGGAGGAGCCCTGCAGTTGCCCTTCCCTTCCCTCTCTGACAGAATTCTCACTGCTGGAGCCCTTGGCAGTGTGCAACCCACCAGCCCCTAAGCTCTCCTTAAGGAGGACTGGGACCTAAGTGCAAAGGCAAGGCAGGATTGGAGCTGAGGCAAGAAAGGCGCCAGTGGCGACTCCCAGGCTCCTGCTGCCTGCTCCTTCCTGGAGAGGCAGCCTAAAAGCAAGGCAAGTCTGGGCAAGGCTAGCCCCCGGCAGAGCAGCCTCGCGCCAGGAACTCTGCCAGATCGGGGCTCTGAGCAGAGCTAGAGCTCTGCCGTACTGGAGGCGCACTTAGCTCCGTGCAAGCAGGGCTTTCAACTTGACGGGGCTGGGCTGCCTCCTCTTCCCCGAGGAGGCTCGCTTCCCTGCTGGCTGTGCACTCGCCTATCAGGCGGGGGCGGGGCTCCTCCAGCAGGTCTTGCCTCAGGGGCTGCTTCCCCTGAGTTGGGGCTGTGGGCAGGAACCCAGACACGCAGGATCAGGCCCCAAACACCTGCACATGTCTCTGCTGGGGAGGAGAGTGCTAGGGAACCTACGTCTGTCATACACTTTCTGGGCACCCAAGGAATCAGCCTCCGTGTGTGCGGGGCTGAAAACCCCAGCCAGGGGCCCTGGGAGCCTGGTGCTCTCGGTGCGGCGCTGATTCTAGGCGGCCTAGAAACCGCTGGAGGAGCCCTGCAGTTGCCCTTCCCTTCCCTCTGACAGAGCTCTCACTGCTGAAGCCCTTGGCAGTGTGCAACCCACCACCCCCTAAGCCTCCCAAACGCTGGCACCTATGTGCAAAGGCAAGGCAGGATTGGAGCTGAGGCAAGGAAGGCACCAGTGGCGTCTCCCAGGCTCGCTCAGACAGCTCCTTCCTGGGGAGGGAGCCTAAAAGCAAGGCAAGTCTGGGCAAGGCGAGCCCCCGGCCGAGCAGCCTCGCGCCAGAAACTCTGCCAGATCGGGGCTCTGAGCAGAGCTAGAGCTCTGCCGTACTGGAGGCGCACTTAGCTCCGTGCAAGCAGGGCTTTCCTCTTGACTGGGCTCGGCTGCCTCCTCTTCTCCCGAGGAGGCTCGCTACACTGCTGGCTGTGCTCTCGCCTATCAGGCGGGCGCGCAGGGCTCCTCCAGCAGGTCTTGCCTCAGGGGCTGCTTCCCTGAGTTGGGGCTGTGGGCGGAACCCAGACACGCAGGATCAGGGCCCCAACCACCTGCACATGTCTCTGCTGGGGAGGAGAGTGCTAGGGAACCTACGTCTGTCATACACTTTCTGGCACCCAAGGAATCAGCCTCCGTGTGTGCGGGGCTGAAAACCCAGCCAGGGGCCTGGGAGCCTGGTGCTCTCCGTGCGGCGCTGATTCTAGGCGGCCTAGAAACCGCTGGAGGAGCCCTGCAGTTGCCCTTCCTTCCCTCTGACAGAGCTCTCACTGCTGAAGCCCTTGGCAGTGTGCAACCCACCACCCCCTAAGCCCTCCAAGACGCCTGGCACCTATGTGCAAAGGCAAGGCAGGATTGGAGCTGAGGCAAGGAAGGCACCAGTGGCGTCTCCAGGCTCCTCAGACAGCTCCTTCCTGGGGAGGGAGCCTAAAAGCAAGGCAAGTCTGGGCAAGGCGAGCCCCCGGCAGAGCAGCCTCGCGCCAGAACTCTGCCAGATCGGGGCTCTGAGCAGAGCTAGAGCTCTGCCGTACTGGAGGCGCACTTAGCTCCGTGCAAGCAGGGCTTTCCTCTTGACTGGGCTCGGCTGCCTCCTCTTCCCCGAGGAGGCTCGCTTCCTGCTGGCTGTGCACTCGCCTATCAGGCGGGGGCGCAGGGCTCCTCCAGCAGGTCTTGCCTCAGGGGCTGCTTCCCCTGAGTTGGGGCTGTGGGCAGGAACCCAGACACGCAGGATCAGGCCCCAACACCTGCACATGTCTCTGCTGGGGAGGAGAGTGCTAGGGAACCTACGTCTGTCATACACTTTCTGGGCACCAAGGAATCAGCCTCCGTGTGTGCGGGGCTGAAAACCCAGCCAGGGGCCCTGGGAGCCCTGGTGCTCTCGTGCGGCGCTGATTCTGGGCGGCCAGAAACCGCTGGAGGAGCCTGCAGTTGCCTTCCCTTCCCTCTGACAGAGCTTTCACTGCTGGAGCCCCTTGGCAGTGTGCAACCCACCAGCCCCTAAGCCCTCCCAAGGCGCTGGGACCTAAGTGCAAAGGCAAGGCAGGATTGGAGCTGAGGCAAGGAAGGCACCAGTGGCGTCTCCCAGGCTCGCTCAGACAGCTCCTTCCTGGGAGGGAGCCTAAAAGCAAGGCAAGTCTGGGCAAGGCGAGCCCCCGGCCGAGCAGCCTCGCGCCAGAAACTCTGCCAGATCGGGGCTCTGAGCAGAGCTAGAGCTCTGCCGTACTGGAGGCGCACTTAGCTCCGTGCAAGCAGGGCTTTCCTCTTGACTGGGCTCGGCTGCCTCCTCCTCCCGAGGAGGCTCGCTACACTGCTGGCTGTGCTCTCGCCTATCAGGCGGGCGCGCAGGGCTCCTCCAGCAGGTCTTGCCTCAGGGGCTGCTTCCCCTGAGTTGAGGCTGTGGGCGGGAACCCAGACACGCAGGATAAGGCCCCAACCACCTGCACATGTCTCTGCTGGGGAGGAGAGTGCTAGGGAACCTACGTCTCTCACACACTTTCTAGGCACCCACGGAGTCAGCCTCTGGGAGTGTGGGGATGCAAAACCCAGCCAGGGGCCTTGGAACCTGGTGCTCTCCGTGCGGAGCTTTGTCTGGGCGGCCAAGGAACCGCTGAAGGAGCCCTGCTGTTGCCCTTCGCTTCCCTCTGACAGAGCTTTCACTGCTGGAGCCCTTGGCAGTGTGCAACCCACCAGCCCCTAAGCCTCCTCAAGGACGCTTGGGACCTAAGTGCAAAGGCAAGGCAGGGGTAGAGCTGAAGCCAGGAAGGCGCCAGTGGCGTTTCCGAGCCTCACACAGCCTGCTCCTTCCTGGGGAGGGAGCCTTAAAGCAAGGCAAGTCTGCGCAAGGCTCGCCTATGGCAGAGCATCTTGGTGCCAGGAACTCTGCCAGATCGGGCCTCTGAACAGAGCTAGAGATCTGCCGTACTGGAGTCGCACTTAGCTTCGTGTAAGCAGGGATTTCAGCTTGACGGGGACTTGCTGCCTCCTCTTCCCCCGAGGAGGCTCGCTTCCCTGCTGGCTGTGCACTCGCCTATCAGGCGGGGGCGCAGGGCTCCTCCAGCAGGTCTTGCCTCAGGGGCTGCTTCCCCTGAGTTGGGGCTGTGGGCAGGACAGACACGCAGGATCAGGCCCCACACCTGTGTCTCTGCTGGGGAGGAGAGTGCTAGGGAACCTACGTCTGTCATACACTTTCTGGGCCCAAGGAATCAGCCTCCGTGTGTGCGGGGCTGAAAACCCCAGCCAGGGGCCTGGGAGCCTGGTGCTCTCCGTGTGGCGCTGAATCTGGGCGGCCAAGCAACTGGAGGAGCCCTGCAGTTGCCCTTCCCCCTCTGACAGAATTCTCACTGCTGGAGCCCTTGGCAGTGTGCACCCACCAGCCTAAGCTCTCCTTAAGGAGGACTGGGACCTAAGTGCAAAAGGCAAGGCAGGATTGGAGCTGAGGCAAGAAAGGCGCCAGTGGCGACTCCCAGGCTCCTGCTGCCTGCTCCTTCCTGGAGAGGCAGCAGCAAAAGCAAGGCAAGTCTGGGCAAGGCTAGCCCCCGGCAGAGCAGCCTCGCGCCAGGAAACTCTGCCAGATCGGGGCTCTGAGCAGAGCTAGAGCTCTGCCGTACTGGAGGCGCACTTAGCTCCGTGCAAGCAGGGCTTTCAACTTGACGGGGCTGGGCTGCCTCCTCTTCCCCCGAGGAGGCTCGCTTCCCTGCTGGCTGTGCACTCGCCTATCAGGCGGGGGCGCAGGGCTCCTCCAGCAGGTCTTGCCTCAGGGGCTGCTTCCCCTGAGTTGGGGCTGTGGGCAGGAACCCAGACACGCAGGATCAGGCCCCAACACCTGCACATGTCTCTGCTGGGGAGGAGAGTGCTAGGGAACCTACGTCTGTCATACACTTTCTGGGGCACCCAAGGAATCAGCCTCCGTGTGTGCGGGGCTGAAAACCCCAGCCAGGGGCCCTGGGAGCCTGGTGCTCTCGGTGCGGCGCTGATTCTAGGCGGCCTAGAAACCGCTGGAGGAGCCCTGCAGTTGCCCTTCCCTTCCCTCTGACAGAGCTCTCACTGCTGAAGCCCTTGGCAGTGTGCAACCCACCACCCCCTAAGCCCTCCCCCAACGGCCTGCACCTATGTGCAAAGGCAAGGCAAGGATTGGAGCTGAGGCAAGGAAGGCACCAGTGGCGTCTCCCAGGCTCGCTGCAGCCAGCTCTTCCTGGGGAGGGAGCCTAAAAGCAAGGCAAGTCTGGGCAAGGCGAGCCCCGGCCGAGCAGCCTCGCGCCAGAAACTCTGCCAGATCGGGCTCTGAGCAGAGCTAGAGCTCTGCCGTACTGGAGGCGCTGCCGACCGTTAGTCACGTGGCAAGGTCAGGCGCGTTTTGCCTCTTGTGGACTGGGGCTCGGCTGGCTCGTCTTGCTCCAGAGGAGAGTCTCGGCTA
>NW_017201922.1:0-19102 GCF_001704415.2 Capra hircus | reverse complement strand
CTTGAAATGATCATAGGATTTTAGAGAAAGTGAGTATAGCAAGATGGAAATGCTATAAAATAAGAGGTGAGAGAGAGTTTAAAACCTTGGTGAGTAGTGAGCTCCCCGTTGCTGGAAGTATGCAAGCAAAGATTAAATGGTTACTTGTCATCTAAAAGGCTATAGACCAGATTTGGGTTATACCAAGATCATTGAAAAAGCTTATAAAGATATTGTGTAACACCTCTTTTCCTGCTTCTTATATTTAGGTCTGCCAAAAGTTTTAAAACTGATAATGTCCCTTTAAAGCTGCTGAGAGATTGTTTACTAACTTTAAATGATTTCCAAAAATTATTAGGTGATATTAATTGGATATGCCCACATTTAAAACTGACTTCTGTAGATTTAAAGCTTTTGTTTGATTGCTTAAAAAACAATCCTAATCCCAGTTCTAAGAAAAGGTTGACTAGTGAGACAGAGTTGGCTTTTGTTAAAGTGAATGAGGCTTTAAATGATCAGTAATTAAGATTAATATTGCCAAAAGAGGAGATTAAATTATTCTTGCCACAAAATGTATACCTACAGGATGCTTGTGACAAGAAGGCCCATTGGTTCCATCTACCAATGACCCCAAGAAAAATAGTTTTATCTTATCCCAACTTGGTGGAACAATTAATTAAAAAAAAAAAGAAAAAGAAGTGTAAAACTTTTTGGAAAATAAGTAACAAATATATTAATTCCATTCAATAAGGATCAACTGCAAGTCTTTTACAAAAATAGTGATGATTTGGCAAGTTGCTCTGATAGATTTCAGGAGTCAAATTTTGTTTTATTTGCCCTCAAGCCCCCACAGTAGTTAACAGTGCAAAAATTTTAGATTGGCAATTTGAGGATACCTGTGGAACTTTCCAACCTTATGTTGTTCCTTCGCTCCCCCTTACCCTGTGGGGGAGGGACATGCTATCTCAAATGGGAGTGTTACTTTTTAGCCCTGATGATAAAGTGACCTCTCAGATGCTGCAGATAGGCTATGATCCATCAAAAGGATTGGGTAAACAACAGACAAAAATAATTGAGCCAATTTGTCCAACTCCTCGCAAGCTATGTACTGGATTGGGATATCCAAATTTATAATGAAGGCCAGTGTTTTTGCTGCCTACCCCATTACATGAAAATCTCAAGATCTGGCGTGGGTGGAACAATGGCCTCTGCCTAAGGAAAAATTACTGACATATTAATTAAAAGATTAATTCAAGTATACTGATTTATTAAATTGTTTAGTAAAGAGCCATCAAAAATTGTAATTCCATATAACAAAACAACTTGATGCTTTTCAAATGTTTGATGATGATTGGCAGATTGCTATAGGAAATTATTGTGGTCAAATCTTGCATCATTTACCCTCACATGCTTTGTTAATTCAAAAATTAAAAAAGGATAATTTAAATATAGTTTTTCCTCCATCAGATTTTACAACATGTTCTCTTTGTAATAAGTTAAATGCTGATTTGTTTGGAACTATAAGATGTAAAACCGTTGATAAAGTGAAAAGATCTCCTCCAGATAACAAAAAGATCCTGACCCAGAATTTACTGCGGGTCGAGGAAGTGTTTATTTTTTTCACAGGGTGCAGATTCGTCAATTTGGATCCCGGACAGACTGATTCGCCACAAAAAAAAAAGGGAACTTCTCTGCCGCCACCGCCGCGGGAAACAGCCGCACCGAAAGCCAAGGGCGGGGCCAGCCTTACTGACTGATGGGACCTAGTGCTCCGCCAGCGTCCATCTGCGAAACTATGGGATAGAGACTTGATGGGAAAAGGAGATGTATGGGAACTGTAAACTATTTGCTCAAATTTTCGTGTAGCTTGGCAGCCACGCGCGATGGCAGAAGGAGGCAAAAGAAACATCAAGATCCCGGCGGGACTAACAGCTGCTGCAGCGCAAACTCCAACCAGAAAATGACTCTATTTACTCTATTTTGGCTTGTCTATCCTCTCCTTATGTTCTTCTTTTCACCAATGATTCCAGAAAACTTAACGTACCTAATGTAGCAACTTGTGAACCATGGATGTTTTCATCTTGTTTAACTCCTCAAAGTAATGTATGCTCTTTTGTGGTTTTAAAGATGTCCTGTAACTGTAACAACTTATTGATATGATAATTATGTTCTTGCTGTGTTACAACAACTGTTATTGTTACTATGACAGCAATCATTGACTCAACAAGTGTAAATGCCCAATATGTTAAAAAATCAAGTTTTAGGTGTTTTGGAACAGCTCAGATATTAGTTTAGACTTAGGGAAACTTCATAATCAGATTCAGACCTTGGAACACTCCCGATTAGATTTTACCACCGCAGGAGAAGCCAATGACTTTCTCCACACTTTCTCTAACTTCATTTCTGGAAAGACTATTCTGTCAACTGTTTATAATCTTGCTCCTCGTAATCATTCTTCCCTGTATTGTCTAGATTCTTCAGCAGAACATTTGGAATCTCGCGATCGAACTGCACCTGATTTTAAAATTAATTAATTAATTAATTAAAATGGAAAAGGGTGAGATGCCGGGAGCCAGTGTGAGGAAGCCCGCCCATGACAAGGTCATGAGGAAGGAAGCTGACATACACAAGGCGTGCTCAGACTTCAGGGACCCCTCTGGAAATTCCTAAGCATGTACCCCAACAAAAATCTGCCGGCTTTTGTGCTCTGCTTTTCCACTCTTTTGACATTTTCTGGAAAAAGTCAATTCAGGGCTTCAGTCTTCTGCATTTGAAAGAGTGTTTCAATCTAAAAACCCCTCTGATGGCTTTCTAGCCTGCCTGCAGGACTCATACAGCTGCGCATGTGATTGTTTGAGGCCTGCTGACCGCAGGAGGCAAAGGAAGCTTAAAACATCCTAGGAATGTAGGGGCTTCTGAAGAGTCTAAATCTTTAGAATAGGACTGATGAAAAGTTTCATTTGTTGAGTCAATGCTTGCTGCCAAATTTTCATATCCTTTATTTTTAGATATAGTTGGCGTATAGAAAAACAAGTAGTAGACCTGGTATTAGCAACATTAGATCTTTGAGTTAAGTACCTTCTTTGTTATATCCCACGGCACGTTTGTTCTATAGAGATGTAACTTTAATGCTTTAAGGAGATGCAGACTAAAAAAAAAAAAACACTTCAGGGGAAACAAAATTAACATTCATTAAGGAAGAGAGCCAAAAAGTGTTAACAAGCCTCTTGGCCAGAAGATAATGTAAATCACCTGAGACCTTTTGTATACAAAATGATATACAGAAAGAATCTGGGTTGCGAACGCTACATAATTTTGTGTTACCATTGATCTCTGTGTATCAAAGGCCTTCTGAACAATAAAGGAGGGGGCCAGTTCTCGGGCCAGCTTCTCGAACTAGTCTCTCGGCCTGGTTTCTTGGGACTCTGGCTCCCCGTGATTTTCTCTCTCTTTTCTTCTCTCCTTCCCTCTCTCTGCTCTTTAACTTCAGGCTGAATCTCCACCTGGGGCGCGGAGGCTCGCCAGTTACTTACTTGCCTGGCTGTTAAGACCCGCACAAAGGAGCTTAAGGCGAGCACCTTAGATACTAGAGCGGGCGCCAGTGTCCCAAAGTAGATGGTGCAAATTCCTTGTCTGGAATTTTATTGGCCTTCCCCGTACACCAAGCTATTCAGCCCTCTTCCTCCACTTAATCTTCCTACTACACTACAGTTTCTTAATCTAATCTTATATTAATAAATAAAGAAGTCTTACCATGCCAACACCGTCCACCCTTTAGAATTCCCTGGATCCACCGGGGTGGACGCCGGCACCGTCGAGTGTATGAAGGGATCTGTGGTTCTCCCTCCAGGCTTTCCCACGTGGCTTTCCCAGGAGGCATTCCCACAGGGCTGTCCCACGTGCCACCGATGGTGTGAGTCGATCCTCGGCGTGAAAGTCGAGGCAGTGCAGGGAAACAGGTTCCTCTGAAATGGACTGAGACATCTGGGGGACTCTTGGAATGATGGCACGACACTGGAGTTCCTCTCGCCTTTCCTGTGGGAGAGCGCCTCTCTTGAGATGCATCGGGAACGCCAGGAAATCTTTCCCGAGGAGGCGGGGAAAGGATGCCTCAATCTCGAGGTACAGAGGGGGAAATGGGGCTCCTCTCTATTGTGGGCACAATCCCTCGTGTTTCCTCTCGGGTGGGAACGGGTATGTCGGGGAACATCTTGAGTTGCAGCAAGGGTGTGAAGGACCCTTTAGGACGTTCCAGAATTTCGCTGTGATTAGCCTCGATATGCCTTCAATGGAAACGGGCCTCATCTCGCCTGGAGGGGAAAACCTCCTGGATTTTCTTGAGTTGCGGCAGGTGCTCTCTACTTACGACGGGGACCTCAGGGACCCGATCTGGTGGCCTAAGGAAAGGCCAGTCCCCATGCGAGCTGCTAGGGGCCTCTTGGGATTCCTCTCCCGTTGATGCCGGGGCCTAAGACCTTGTGTCGAGTCAGTGCCAGAACCTGAGGATTCCTCTCCAGTGCTGACATTTATCTGAGGGTACTTCTGGAGTCTCCACGGGGGAGTTAGTCCTCGGCTCGAGTCAGGGAATGCACGAGCGCTTTCCTCCCGAGCTGTAGTAGCAGAGTCACGCTTCCCGTCGCATGGATCAAGGGATCTGTGGCTTTCCCTCAAGGCTTTCCCACGAGGCTTTCCCTCGAGGCTTTCCCACAGGGCTGTCCCACATGCCACTGTGGAGTGAATCGATCCTCGGCGGTGAAAGTCGAGGCAGTGCAGGGAAAACAGGTTCCTCTGGAAAGGACTGAGACATACTGGGGGACTCTGGGAATGGTGGCACGACCCTGGAGTTCCTCTCGCCTTTCCTGTGGAAAGGGTCTTCTCTTGAGAATGGACAGGAACGCTGGGAATTCTTTCCGGACCACGCAGGGAAAGGATCCCTCATCTCGAGCTACAAGGGCAGAAACGGGGCTCCTCTGGATGTCAGCGGACCCTCATGCTTCCTCTGGAGTGGAGACGGGTACTGTTGGGGAACTTCTTGGAGTTGCAGCAAGGGTGTGAAGGACTCTTTGGAATTTCCAGAGGTTAGATGTTGAATAGCCTCGAGACGCCTCAGCGGGAAATGGGCCTCATTTCGACTGGAGGGGAGAACCTCCTGGATTTTCTCGCAGTTGCGGCAGGTGCTCTCGACTTATGACGGGGGCCCCTCCGGGACCCCGTTATGGTGTCATCAGGAAAGGCCAGTCCCCATGCGAGTTGCTAGGGGGACACTCCGGATTTCTCTCCCGTCCGATGCTGGGGCCTAACACCTTGTGTGGAGTCGGGGCCGGGAGCCTGAGGATGCCTCTGCCCGTGCTGACATGGATCTTGAGGTACTTCTGCAGTTCTCCACAGGGGAGACAGTCCTCGTCTCGAGTGGGCTCATGCACCTGCACTTTCCTTCCGAGCTGTAGCAGCAGTGATCATGCTTTCCCTTCGCGTGGATCAAGGGATCTGTGGATTTCCCTCCAGGCTTTCCCACGAGGCTTTCCCACGATGCTTTCCCACAGGGCTGTCCCAAGTGCCACCGTGGTGGGAGTCGATCCTCGGCGTCAAAGCCGAGGCATTGCAGGGAAAAACAGGTTCCTCTGGAATGAAATGAGGCCATCTGAGGGCCTCTTGGAATGGTGACACGACCCTGGAATTCCTCTCGCATTTCCTGTGGAGAGTGCCTCCTCTTGAGATGCGATGGGAATGCCGGAAATTCTTTCCCGAACAAGCAGGGAAAGGATCCCTCATGTCCAGCTGCGAGGCGGAAACGGGGCTCCTCTGGAAGCAGGCGGGACCCTCGTGCTCCTCTCGAGTGGAGACGGGTATGTCGGAGAACTTCTTGACTTGCAACTAGGTTGTGAAGGACACTTTCGACATTCCAGAGGTTAGGTTGTGATTAGCCTCGAGACGCCTCAGCGGAAATGGGCCTCATCTCGCCTGGAGGGCGAGAACCTCTTGGATTTTCTCGAGTTGCGGCCAGGTGCTCTCGAGTTACAACGGAGACCTCAGGGACCCGCTCTGGTGACCTCAGGAAAGGCCAGTCCCCATGCGAGTTGCTACAGGGGCCTCTCAGGATTCCTCTCCCTTCGATGCCGGGGCCCAAAGACCTTGTGTGGAGTCGGGGCCGGAACCTGAGGATTCCTCTCCAGTACTGACATGGATCTTGGCGTAATTCTGGAGTCTCCCAAGGGGCGTCAGTCCTCGTCTCGAGTAGGGGCATGCACGTGTCGCTTTTCCTCCCGAGCTATAGCAGCAGTGTCACGCTTCCCGTCTCGTGGATCAAGGGATCTGTGGTTTCCCTCGAGTTTTCCCGTGGGGGCTTTCCCACAGTGCTATTCCACGTGCCACCATTGGTGTGAGTCGATCCTCGGCATTAAAGTCGAAGCAGTGCAGAGAAAACAGGAACCTCCTTCCCCACAGTAGGGGGTACACTGTCCCCTTGGGCGGGTTTCTCCAGGGCACTCGCGCTGGAGGGTTGCCAGTGGAGTTGTGGGCCTCAGGCTCCACATGAGAAAAGCCCCAAATGGCATTAGCTGTCAGTCCAGAGGCTGGCCCCTCAGGTCTCTGGCCGGAGCCTTGGGCTCCAGGCAACTCACAGCCCTCGGGGGTGGCGCTCTGGACTGCTGTAGGGAAAGGATGCCAAGAGCCCACGGTAGGAGTTGGGGAAGGGGGCAGGGGGGAAACGGAGGCGAGGACAGCGAGGGATCTAGGTGGAGGCGCTGGAGAGAGCGTCCGGTGTCCTGGAATGCCTTGGATGACCCAGCGGGGAACAGTCAAGGCCAGGGACTTGTGGAATGTGAAAAGGCGGGAAACCCCAGAGCAAGGCAGGCTGGGGAAGGGGGGTGGGCGGCCAGTTCAAAGGGACCTAGGGGCGTTTCCTAGGTGGTGAGCTCCCTTGGCACTGCTGAGGGCCCCTGATTGATCCACCCTGGGTTGATCCCACCCCCTCGGCGAGGCAGGGCCACAAACCAAAGCCCCCGAAGTGCCCGCCCACCCCGACGAGGATCTTGGCAGTCCGGGCCACAGCCATGCCCGGGAAAAGCCCACTCGCTCCACGGGACTCCGTCCAGGGTCTCTGCTTGGAAAGAGGCCAGGGGCGGCACCCTCCATCTACCCACCCAAACCCTATTGACGTCAATGGGGGCGGAGCCGCCTCCCGCTCTCCAGATCCTGAGCTGCTTGGTCCCCGCCCACTCGGCCAGCAGTCTGCAGCGTGCCTGTGCCTCTCCCACCATGGCTTTGTCCGGCGTCCTCCAGCACCTCAAGCGGTACGTTTGCCCTCGGTCCCTGGGGTCAGATCACGTCTCAGGGGATTTGCGGGTGGCCCGGGCAAAGGCTCTCGGCCAACGTGTCGACCCTCCCCCCCGTCCGAGTACAGGTGGGACCCATCTCCCGGGCCCGGGGTTCCTAGGCGTCAGGTGTGCCCAAAGTCGGAGGGCGTGGCATCGTTCGTTCATCTTGCTCCTTTGGCACACACATGGCTTCTCCGTTCTCTTTTCTGGGAAGACAGTGTTGTTTCAGGGGGCGCGGCTGAGGGGGGCTGGGCAGGGTTGGGAGGTGGTTGGAGCGGGTGCTGTTTTGGGATGAGGCCCTTTATCCTCACATCTTCCTGTGGGAAATGGGAGTCGGGGAGCTCTGTGGCCTTGCTGCCTTCAGTGGCTTCCTCTGCACAGGGGCCTAGTGGCTTCTGCCTTCTGTCAGGCGTTACCGGGTTTGGGCTTCGCTTTGTGGGCGTTGGCCTTTGCCTTGGCCTGGGCCTTGGCCTTGCCCTTGGCGTTGCCCTTGCCCTTGCCCTTGGACTTGGCCTTACCTTGGCCTTGCCTTGAACTTGACCTTGACCTTGGGCCTTGACCTTGACCTTGAACTTGACCTTGAACCCTTGACCTTGACCTTGAACTTGACCTTGAACTTGAACTTGACCTTACCTTGAACTTGAATTTGAACTTGACCTTGAACTTGACTTGACCTTACTTGAACTTGAACTTGAATGTGAACTTGACCTTGAAGTTGAACTTGACCTTGAACTTGAACGTAAACTTGACCTTGAACTTTGAACTTGAACTTGACCTTGAACTTGAACGTGAACTTGAATTTGACCTTGACCTTGAACTTTGAACTTTACCTGAAATTCACCGTGAACTTGACCTTGACCTTGACCTTGACATACCTTGACCTTGAACTTGACCTTGAACTGACTTGACTGTAACTTGAACTTGAATTTGACCTTGACCTTGACCTTGAACGCGACCTTGACCTTGACCAACAACGGGAGACCTCGAGATTTGCTCAGAGCACCGGAGGTCCAGAGGCAGGGCCCTGTATCTCCCCTTCCCTTTGTGATCATTGCAAAGACATTCCTAGCTGATAGCTGGGAGTGCCCATGAAGAAGCAAGCAGTGGGAGTGTGTTTGACACGACTGTGTGCCTTCCTGGCCTCAACTCCACAAGGGGCCTTTCCTCTCGAAGTAGGCCCATGTCCCTTGGGGAGGGTGTCATGCCTCTTTTCTCCTCACTGCCAAAGGGTGGAGCCAAGCTCGCTCTGTCAGAGGTACAAAAACAGCAATTGAATGGATTTTCAAGCTCTTGCTAGGCTGCACCCTTTCAGGGCCCACTTTACTGAAACAGGTGCTCTGTGGCCCTGGTTGGGTATGCAGGTTCACAAACAGGGTGAGATCCTGTCCAAGCCAAGAATTTTCCTGAAAGACCTAGGCTCACTAGAGCTCTCCTCCAGAGCA
Organism: Capra hircus; assembly: GCF_001704415.2. NCBI lineage: Eukaryota > Metazoa > Chordata > Mammalia > Artiodactyla > Bovidae > Capra > Capra hircus. The sequence goes on along the minus strand of NW_017201922.1, from coordinate 10,365 downwards.
AAGGGGATAGAGGAGATGTATGGAGGAGTCTTTGCCTTTCCCTGTGAGTGTGGGGCTACTCCCTACGGCCCCAAGCTCAGGGATAACTGCCTCTAAGAAAGGAATGGCAAGAAGCGCTATTCTTGGAGGTTGGGACAGGGAGTTCGCAGCATGTGGGGAAAGAAAGACTTCTTCGGGGAAGAAGAGGCAACCACCGGGGGTGTGTTTGCAAGCCTCTATTTGGAAGGAACAGGTTTGCTTATACAACTCAAGACCTCCAGATCTGCTCAGAGGACTGAAGTTCCAGAGACAGGGCCATGTATCTCCCCTTCCCTTTGAGATCCTTGCAAAGACATTCCTAGCAGATCGTGGGAGTGCCCATGAAGAAGCAAGCAGCGGGAGTGTGCTTGACATCACTGGCTGCCTACCTGGGCTCAGCTCCTCAAGGGGCCTTTCTCTCCTGGTAGGCCCTATGTCCCCTTTGGGAGAGGGTGGTGCCCTCTTCCCTCCACACTGCCAAAGGGTGGAGGTGGAGCAAACTCGTTCTCTCCGAGGTAAAAAAAAAGACAAATTGGATGGATTTTTAAGCTCTTGCTATGCTGCACCCCTCCAGGACCCGCTTGAGCAAAACAGGTGCCCTGTGGCCCCTAGGTCGGGTATGCAGGTTCACACACCGGGTGTGATCCCGTCAAAGCCAAGAATTTTCCTGACAGACCTAGGCTCACTAAAGCTCTCCTCCAGAGGAAAGGGGACAGAAAAGACGTGTGTGTGGAGGTGGCTCTGCCTTTCCAGGTCCCAATCTCAGGGATAACTGCCCCTAAGAAAGGAACTGCTGCTGCTGCTGCTGCTAAGTTGCTTCAGTCGTGTTCGACTCTGTGCGACGCCATAGACGGTAGCCCACTAGGCTCCCCCGTCCCTGGGATTCTCCAGGCAAGGACAGTAAGTGGGTTGCCATTGCCTTCTCCAATGCATGAAAGTGAAAATGAAAGTGCAGTCGCTCAGTCGTGTCCGACCTCAGCGACCCCACGGACTGCAGCCTACCAGGCTTCTCCGTCCATAGGATTTTCTGAAAGGAACTGCAAGAAGCGCTTTTCCAGGAGGCTGGGAAAGGGAGTTCGCAGGATGTGGGGAAAGAGAGCCTCCTTCGGGGAAGAATAGGCGGCCACTTGTTTTGTGTTGCAAACCTCTATTTGGAAGGAACAGGTTAGCTTATACAAAGGGAGACCTCCAGATCTGCTCAGAGGACCAAAGTTGCAGAGGCAGGTCGGTGTATTTTCCCTTCACTTTGCGATCCTTGCAAAGACATTCCTTGCTGATAGATGATTCAGCAAGGGCCTTTGAGACTGTTGTTTTCTTTCCTAGGTTCAAAGATTCCTTCAGTTCCTAATATAGATATCCTAGAAATTATGTGACATCCGTGAAAATCTGATATGTCCTGGTCAAATGCTGTCAGTTATAATTCCAGTTATCATATTAAAGCATTTCAAGTCGCAGCAGTGACCAGATTACATTGTCAATTTCTATTTAATCAGGTTTTAACCATGTCCTCTATGGTTTCACACTGATGCCTTTGCAGAAATACTGCTACTTCAAGATATATGGAATATACTTTTTTAAGCTTACCTGATAATTTGTTTGTTTGTTTGTTTGTCTTCTGGTAAGCTGGCACCAGATGGAATTTAGTCTCCTCTCTAGGTTAAGAGAACAAAGTTTTCTTAGAATGCAATTTTTGATAACAGACTATGAGTTTCTTTACCTTTCCTTGATTTATAATTGTTTTCATCATCTGTTTTTTTACTTCGGTAAAGTAAATAAGCCTTATTTAAGATTTTGGTACATGTAGGATGGACTAAGCTTTCCCCACTCTTGCAAGTTCCCTTAACCCTTCAGATTCTTCTCGTGGACCAAGATCTCACTTTCCTCCAGAGGGACAATCCAAGCTTTTTATTAGTTGATCTGCCCCTGACATCAGAGTCAATTTGAGCACGAGTTGGCCTATAATTTAGGCATGAAACTATGACTACATAAAGAAAAGGTGACTTTATGATTCAGGGATGGCCATGATATGCCTTGCACTTCAGAGAAAATGGGTTAAAATGATTTTTTTTTCTTCAAAACACACCTAGTCATTAGGTCAGTTTTCATTCCAATCCCAAAGAAAGGCAATGACAAAGAATATTCAAGCTGCTGCACAATTGCACTCATCTCACACACTAGTAAAATAATGCTCAAAATTCTCCAAGTTCACATGAACTGTGAACTTCCAAATGTTCAAGAGGGATTTAAAAATGCAGAGAAACCAGAGATCAAACTGCCAACATCCACTGGATCATTCAAAAAGCAAGAGAGTTCCAGAAAAAAAACACATCTATTTCTGCTTTATTGACTATGCCAAAGCCTTTGACTGTGTGGATCACAATAAACTGGGAAAAATTCTGAAAGAGATGGGAATACCAGACCACCTGACCTGTCTCTTGAGAAACCTGTATGCAGGTCAGGAAGAAACAGTTCGAACTGGACATGGAACAACAGACTGGTGCTAAATAGGAAAAGGAATATGTCAAGGCTGCATATTGTCACCCTGCTTATTTAACTTATATGCAGAGTACATCATGAGAAACACTGGGCTGGAGGAAGCACACGCTGGAATCCAGTTTGCTGGGAGAAATATCAAGAATCTCAGATATGCAGATGACACCACCCTTATGGCAGAAAGTGAAGAAGAACTAAAGAGTCTCCTGATGAAAGTGAAAGAGGAGAGTGAAAAAGTTAGCTTAAAGCTCAGCATTCAGAAAAGCTAAAATCATTGCATCCAGTCTCATCACTTCATGGCAAATAGATGGGAAAAACATTGGAAACAGCAGCAGACTATTTTTGGGGGCTTGGAAATCACTGCAGGTGATGGCTGCCTCCATGAACTTAAAACATATTTATGACTTGGAAGAAAAGTGATGACCAAACTAGACAGCGTAATAAAAAGCCGAGACGTTGCTTTGCCAACAAAGATCCATCCAGTCAAGGCTATGGTTTTTCCATATGTCATGGATGGATATGAAAGATGTACTATAAAGAAAGTGACAGCTGAAAACTTGGATGCTTTTGAACTGTGGTGTTGGAGAAGATGCTTGTAGGTCGCTTAGACTACAAGGAGACGCAACCACTCCATCCTAAAGGAAATCAGGTCTGAATATACATTGGAAGGACTAATACTGAACCTGAAACTCCAATACTTTGGCCACTTGATGTGAAGAGCTGACTCACTTGGAAGTTGCTTTGATTTGCCTGTGAGTGTGGGAGCCCTCCCTGGGCAAAGGGCCTCAGGGGTCATTGCCACTGAATCACGACCTCCAAGCAAGCGCATTCCAGCTGTGTGACATTCAGGAAGCAGGAGACTGGGAAAACTATCTTCCTTAGAGGAAGGAAAGTCATCCACAGAGAGTGTGTTTTCAGGCCTCTCTTTGCAGCAAGTGTTTTGCTTCTCAGACATCAGAGCTGCAGGCTTGCTCTGAGGGCCTCAATTGCCAGAGTCAGGGCTGTGTGTCTCACTGCACTTTCCAAGCATTGCAGACACATTCCTAGGTTGGAGCAGTGCTTCCCATGAGAAAGAAGCCTCGGGAGTGTGTCTGAGCGGGCTGAGTGCCATGCTAGGGTCACCTAGTCGAGGGCACCTTGCACATCCAATGGGCCCCAGGCGAGTAGCTATGGACCGGCCCTTCGGTTGAGATATCCCAAAGCAGGGAACAAAGCCAGCTCTGTCAGAAGGAGGAAAACAGCAATGGATGGATTTTCAAGCAGTTGCTAAGTCACACCACGTTAGGGCTCCCCGGGAAAGAAATGCGAATTTGGCCTCTAGGCCCAGTATCCAGATGTGTGCACAGGATATTTTCCCCACAGGATCCAAGAATGTTCCAGACAGACCTAAGCTCACTAGCTCTCTCCTGCAGAGGAAATGAAATATTGTTGCTGAACCACGAAAAGATGCTGGGATTCTTGGCTTATGGAGGAGAAGAATTCAATCCAGGGCCCAAGACGAGGCTTGATTGCTCAGAGCTTTTGTGCAATAGAGTTTTATTAAAGGATGAAAGGAGATAGAGAAAGCTTCTGACAGAGACATCACAAGGGGCAGAAAGCGTACCCCCTTGCTAGTGTTAGTAATGGAGTTATATACTCTCCAATAAGTTATGACAACGAACAAAAGAATGTCTGGAGGTTGTAAAGACTCACTAGACCTACTCCCATAATTGACATTTTAAGATAACAGGATTAGCCAGAAGGTTTTTTCCAGAGACCGTCCTCAAGAAGGATGCATGATTGTTATATAATCCTAAGGAATGTAGAAGGGAAAAACAGTTTGTCCTTTCTTCCTCCTTGAGAATTCTAGAGCCCTCTCTCCTTGGGGACCCTTGAACTTCTTATAAACCTGCCTTGGCAATGACTCTCTCAGAAACATGATTGAACAGCCGTTTGGAGCTTCCTTTGACTTTCCCTGGGAGGGAGGGAGCCCTCCCTGAGCACAGGGCCTCAGGGGCCATGGCCAATGAAAAATAATCTCCCAGCAAGTGCTTTTCAGCCCTGTGTGACTCTCAGCCCACAGGAGGCTGAGAAAACTCTCTTCCTTGGAGGAAGGAAAGGCAGCCCAAGAGTGTGTTTTCAGGCCTGTATCTTGCAGCAAGTGTTTGGCTTGTTAGACAGAAGACCTGCAGGCCTGTTCCAACAGACTCAATGCCAGAATCAGGGCCTTGTGTCTCCCTGCAGTTTCCTGGCCTTGCAAACACATTCCTAGGTGAGAGCAGTCCTGCCCATGGGGAAGCAGGCTGCGGGAGTGTGTCTGAGGGGGCCAGGTGTCATGCTGGGGTCACCTGGTCGAGGGCACCTTGCACCTCCAATGGACCCCAGGCAAGGAGTTGCAGGCCACCACCTTGCTTCTGAAATCCCCAAATGGGGAGCAAAGCTCGCTCTGTCAGAGGGAAGAAAACAGCAACAGGATGGATTTTCAAGCAGTTGCTAGGCTGTACTGCGTTAGGGCTCCAAGGAAGGAAAATGCAAATTTTAGCCCCTACGACTGGTATCCAGGTGGGCTCCCAGGATGATTTCCCCGCAGGATCCAAGAACGTTCCAGACAGACCTGGGCTCACTAGCTCCCTCCTGCAGAGGAAACATGATAGAACAGCTGTTTGGAGGTTGCTTTGACTTCCCCTGGGAGGGTAGGATCCCTCCCTGGGTGCAGGGCCTCAGGGGCCATTGCCGCTGAGAAATGCCCTCGAAGCCAGACCTTTCCAGCCTTGTATGACTCAGCACGGAGGAGACTGGAAAAGCTCTCTTCCTTGGAGGAAGGAAAGGCAGCCCCAGAGAGTGTGTTTTCACACCTGTATCTTGCAGCAAGTGTTTGGCGTCTCAGACGTCAGACCTCCAGGCCTGCTCCAACGGCCTCAGTTCCAGAGTCAGGGCCGTGTGTCTCCCTGCATTTTCTGAGCCTTGGGAACACATTCCTAGGTCAGAACAGTCCTGCCCATGGGGAAGGAGGCTGCGGGAGTGTGTCTGAGGGGGTCGGGTGCCATGCTGGGGTCCAATAGACCTGGTACCTCCAATAGACCCCAGGACAACAGCGGTGGGGCTCCCCCTGGCTTCCGAAATGCCAAAGCGAGAAGCAAAGCTAGCTCTATCAGAAGGAAGGAAAGAGCAATCGGATGGATGTTCAGGCTGTTGCTGGGCCGCACCACTTCAGGGTCCCCCCGAGAGGAACAGGGCCCTGTGGCCCCTAGGTCCGATATGCAGGTTAACACACAGGGTGTGTCCCTGTAGGAGCCAAGAATTTTCCTGACAGACCTAGGCTCACTAGAGCTCTCCTACAGGGCAAAAGGGGTAGAACAGACTGTGGATGTGACTCTGCCTTTCCCAGCGAGCCATGGGCCCTCCCTACGGCCCGGCTCCAGGGAAAATTGTCCCTGAAAAATGACCTCCAAGAAGCGCTTTTCCAGCAGGCTGGGATGCAGAGTTCACAGGATGCGGGGAAAGTGATCGTGCTTCAGGGAAGAAGAGGCAGCCACCAAGTGTGTGTTTGCAAGCCTGTATTTGGAAGAAACTGGTGAGCTTCTTCAAGGGGAGACCTCCAGGTCTGCTCAGAGGACCGAAATTCCAGAGGCAGCACCATGCATCTCCCCTGTCCTTTCTGAGCCTTGGAAAGACATTCCTAGCTTATAGCGGTATTGCTCATGAAGAAGCAGGATGCAGGAATGTGTCAGACATGACTGGGTGCCTTCCTGGGTTCAGCTCCGTGAGGGGCCTTTCCACTCAAAGTAGGTCCCATGCCTCCTTGGGGAGGAAGTGGGGCCCGCTTGCCTCCAAATTGCCAAAGGCTGGAACAAAGCTAGTTCTATCAGAGGTAAGAAAAGAGCAATTGGATGGATGTGGAAGCTGTTGCTGGGCCGCACTGCTTCAGGCCCCCCACCCCTCCGCCCCCGAGAGAAACAGGCGCCCTGTGGCCCCTAGGTCCTGGATGCAGTTTCACACATAGAATGTGTCCCATAGGAGCCAAGAATTTTCCTGACAGACCTAGGCTCACTAGAGCTCTCCTACAGAGCAAAGGGATGGGACAGATGTGTGGCTGTGGCTCTGCCTTTCCCTGGGAGTGTGGCAGCCGCTCCCTATGGGCCCCGGGCTCCAGGGGAAATTGCCCCTGAATAATGACCTCCAAGAAGCGCTTTTCCAACTGGCTGAGACGTGGAGTTCTCAGGATGCAGGGAAAGCGAGTGTCCTTCGGGGAAGCAAAGGCAGTCACCTGTTATCATGACTTACTAGAATAGTAGGTACCTTCTCCGGTTGGGCAGAGGCCTTCCCTACCTGATCTGAAAAAGAAAATGAAGTAGCTCGCTGATTTGAGAAATAATTCCCAGACTTGGGTTTCCAACCAGTATAGAATCCGACAATGGCCCTGTCTTTGTAGCCGCGTTAATTAACAGGTATGTGAAGCTCTAAATATCAGTGGAAATTACATACAGCATATAGGCCCCAGTGTTCTGGAATGGTGGAAAGAAACAACCAAACTCTTGAAGAGACACTTTCAAAATGGATCATAGAGACTGACTGTACATGGATGGGCTTGCTTCCGGCAGACTTACTCATATTACGGGTTACCGCACGTTCCCATAGTTGTTGTCCTTATGAAATTTTCTATGGGAGACCCCCTCCCACAGTGGAGGCAGGTGTTAGCAGATTTGCCACAAGTAAGGGGGTGGGATTTCACAGCAGATGGAACAATTAGGTAAGGTAATAAATCAGGTAACTAAGTTTGTATAAAAAAGAATATCATTCCCCTTGAGGAACAGATTCATGAATTTGTGCTCAGTGATCAGGTGTGGCTCAATGACTGGAAACACAATTCCTTGGCCTGACATCGGAAAGGTCCTTATACTGTTGTCTTAGCCACAATTCTGAAAGAGATGGGAATACCAGACCACCTAACCTGCCTCTGAGAAATCTGGATGAAGGTCAGGAAGGCAACAGTTAGAGCAGGACATGGAACAACAGACTGGTTCCAAAAAGGAAAAGGAGTATGTCAAGGCTGTATATCGTCACCCTGTTTATTTAACTTATATGCAGAGTACATCATGAAAAATGCTGGGATGGAAGATACATGAGCTGGAATCAAGATTGCCGGTAGAAATATCAATAAACTTAGATATGCAGATGACACCACCATTATGGCAGAATGTGAAGAGGAACGGGTATGTCGGGGAACTTCTTGAGTTGCAGCAAGGGTGTGAAGGACCCTTTGGAAGTTCCAGAGGTTAGGTGTGGTTAGTCTCGAGATGCCTCAGCGGAAATGGGCCTCATGTCGCCTGGAATGGAGAGGCTCCTGGATATTCCCTAGTTTCAGCAGGTGCTCTCGAGTTACGACGGGGACTTCAGGGACCCGCTCTGGCGGCCAGCAGGAAAGGCCAGTCATCATGCGTGTTGCCTAGGGGCCTCTCGTGATTCCTCTCCCGTCGATGCCGGGGCCTAAACCTTGTGTGGAGTCGGGCCGGAACCTGAGGATTCCTCTCCAGTGCTGACATGGATTTTGGGTACTTCTGGAGTCTCCACAAAGGAGTGAGGCCTCGTCTCGAGTGGGGGCATGAGCGTGCCCTTTCTCCCATGCTGTAGCAGCAGTGTCACGCTTCCCCTTGCGTGGACCAAGGGATCTGTGGCTTTCCCTCGAGTCTTTCCCACGAGGCTTTCCCACAGCGCTGTCCCACGTGTCCACGGTGGTGTGAGTCGATCCTCGGCGTGAAAGCCGAGGCAGTGAAGGGAAAACAGTTCCTGTGGAATGGACTGAGACGTCTGGGGAGTCTCGGAATGGTGGCACGACCCTGCAGTTCCCTCTCCCCTTCCTTTGGAGAGCGCCTCCCTTGAGATGCGATGGGAATGCCGGGAATTCTTTCCGGACCAAGCAGGGAAAGGATCCCTCTCTCGAGCTACGAGCGCGGAAACGGAGCTCCTCTGGATGTGGCCGGGACCCTCGTGCTTCCTCTTGAATGGAGACGGGTATTCGGGGAACTTCTTGAGTTGCAGCATGGCTGTGAAAGACTCTTTGGAAGTTCCAGAGGTCAAGTGTGATTAGCCTCGAGGACACCTCAGTGGAAACGGGCCTCATCTCGCCTGCAGGGGAGAACCTCCTGGATTTTACCGAGTTGCGGCAGGTGCTCTTGACTTACGACGGGGACCTCATGGACCCGCTCTGGTGACCTCAGGAAAGGCCAGTCCCCATGCGAGTTGCTAGAGGGCCTGTCGCTGTTCCTCTCCCGTCGATGCCAGGGCCTAAGACCTTGTGTGGAGTCGGGGCCAGGAAACCTGAAGATTCCTCTCCAGGGCTGACATGGCATCTTGGGTACTTCTGGAGTCTTCCCAGGGGAGTCAGTCCTCGTCTCGTAGTGGGGCATGCACGTTCGCTTTCCTCCCGAACTGTAGCAGCAGTGTCACGCTTCCCGTCGCGGGATCAAGGGATCTGTGGCTTTCCCTCGAGGCTTTCCAGACGAGGCTTTCCCACAGGGCTCTCCCACGTACCACCGGAGTGACCGGATCCTCGCCGTGAAAGTCGAAGCAGTGCAGGGGAAAACAGGATCCTCTGGAATGGACTGAGACATCTGGGGGACCCTTGGAATTGTGGCACGACCATGAGGTTTCTCTCGCCTTTCCTGTGCAGCGCGCCTCCTCTTGAGATGGCGATCGGAAACGCCGGAAATTCTTTCCCGACGAAGCAGGAAAGATCCCTCAATCTCGAGCTTCGGAGGATGGAAACGGAGCTCCTCTGGATGGTGGGCCGGACCCTCGTGCTTTCTCTCGAGTGGAGACTGGGTATGTCCGGGGAACTTCTTGAGTTGCAGCAAGCGTGTGTAGGACCCTTGGAAGTTCCAGAGTTTAGGCGTGATTACTCTCCAGACGCCGCAGAGAAAATGGGCCTCATCTCGACTGAAGCAGAGAACCTCCTGGATTTTCTCGAGTTGCGGCAGGTGCTCTCAACATACGACCGTGACCTCAGGGACAGTGTAGCAGGTGTGTCACGCTTCCCGTCGCGGGGATCAAGGGATCTGTGGCTTTCCCTCGAGGCTTTCCCACGAGGCTTTCCCACAGGGCTGTCCCACGTGCCACCATGGTGTGAGTCGATACTCGGCGTGAAAGTCGAGGCAGTGCAGGGAAAACAGGTTCCTCTGAAATGGACTGACACATCTGGGGGACTCTTGGAATGGTGGCACGACCCTGGAGTTCCTCTCGCCTTTCCTATTGAGAGCCCTTACTCTTGAGATGCCACGGGAACGCCGAAAAATCTTTCCTGACTAAGCAGGATAGGATCCCTCATCTCAAGCTGCCAGGCGGAAACGGGGTTCCTCTGGATGTGGGGCGGGACCCTCGTGCTTCCTCTCTAGTGGAGACGGGTATGTCGGGAACTTCTTGAGTTGCAGCAAGGACCCTTTTGAATTTCCAGAGTTTAGGTGTGATGAGCCTCCAGACGCCTCAGAGGAAATGGGCCTCATCTCGCCTGGAGGGGAGAACCTCCTGGATTTTCTAGAGTTGGGCAGGGTCTCTCGAGTTAAGACGGGGACCTCAGGGACCCGCTCTGGTGGCCTCAGGAAAGGCCAGTGCCCATGGGAGTTGCAAGGGGGCCTTTCGGGATTCCTCTCCCGTCGATGTTGGGGCCTAAGACCTTGTGTGGAGTCGGGGCCGGAACCTGAGGATTCCTCCCAGTGCTGACATGGGTCTTGGCGTATTTCTGGAGTCTCCCCTGGGGAGTCAGTGCTCATCTCGTGTGGGTGCATGCACGTGAGCTTTCCTCACGAACTGTAGCAGCAGTGTCACACAGTGGATCACTCTTCCCGTCGCGTGGATCAAGGGATCTGTGGCTTTCCCTCG
>NW_017201921.1:0-6534 GCF_001704415.2 Capra hircus | reverse complement strand
ACATGTGATGATCTTGGGGTACTTCTGGAGTCTTCCAGGGAAGTCAGTCCTCATTTCGAGTGGGGGCATGCACGTGCGCTTTCCTCCCGAGCTGTAGCAGCAGTGTCACGCTTCCCTTCGCGTGATCAAGGGATCTGTGTCTTTCCTCGAGGCTTACCCACGAGGCTTTCCCATCAGGCTTTCCCACAGGGCTGTCCCAAGTGACACCATGGTGTGAGTCGATCCTCGCGCTTGAAAGTCGAGGCAGTGCAGGGAAAACAGGTTTCCCCTGGAATGGACTGAGACATCTGGGGGACTGGGAATGGTGTGACGACCCTGGAGTTCCTCTCGCCTTTCCTGTGGAGAGCGCCTCCTCTTGACATGCGACGGGAAAGCCGGGAATTCTTTCCCGACACGCAGGGAAGTAATCCCTCCTCTCGAGCTATGAGATAGCGGCTCCTCTGGATGTGGGCGTCTCTCGTGCTTCCTCTCGAGTGGAGCGGGTATGTCGAGGAACTTCTTAAGTTGCAGTAAAAGTGTGAAGGACCCTTTGGGAGTTCCAGAGGTTAGGTGTGATTAGCCTCGAGACGCCTCAGCGGAAATGGCCTCATCTCGCCTGGCGGGGAGAACCTCCTGTATTTTCTCGAGTTGGGACAGGTGCTCTCGACTTACGACGGGGACTTCAGGGACCCGCTCTGGTGGCCTCAGGAAAGGACAGTCCCCATGCGAGTTCCTCGGGACCTCTCGGGATTTCCTCTCCCTTCGATGCTGGGCCTAAGACCTTGTGTGGAGTCAGTGCCGAAACCTGAGGATTCCTCTCCAGTGCTGACATTGATTTTTGGGCTACTTCTGGAGTCTCGCCAGGGGCGTCAGTCCTCGTCGCGAGTAGGCATACACGTGCACTTTCCTCCCGTGTTGTAGCAGAAGTGTTGCCCTTCCCTTCGCGTGGATCAAGGGATGTGTGGCTTTCCCTCGAGGCTTTCCACGAGGCTTTCCCACGAGGCTTTCCCACAGGGCTGTCCCACGTGCCACCGTGGTGTGAGTCGATCCTCGGCTTGAACGTCGAGGCAGTGCAGGGAAAACAGGTTTCCCTGGAATAGACTGAGACATCTGGGGACTCTGGAATGGTGGCACGACCCTGGAGTTCCTCTCGCCTTTCCTGTGGAGAGCGCCTCCTCTTGAGATGCGACGGAAACGCCGGGAATTCTTTCCCGACACGCAGGGAAAGGATCCCTCCTCTCGAGCTAGGAGCGGAAACGGGGCTCCTATGGATGTGGGCGGACTCTCGTGCTTCCTCTCGAGTGGAGACGGGTATGTCGGGAAATTCTTGAGTTGCAGCAAGGGTGTGAAGGACCCTTTGGAAGTTCCAGATGTTAGATGTGATTAGCCTCGAGACGCCTCAGCGGAAATGGCCTCATCTGGCCTGGAGGGGAGAACCTCCTGGATTTTCTTGGGTTGCGGCCGTTGCTCTCGACTTACGACGGGGACCTCACGACCCTCTCTGGTGGCCTCAGGAAAGGCCAGTCCCATCCGAGTTGCTCCTGGGGTCTCGGGATTCCTCTCCCATCGATGCCGGGGCCTAAGGCCTTGTGTGGAGTCGGTGCCGGAACCTGAGGATTCCTCTCCAGTGCTGACATGGATCTTGGGGTACTTCCGGAGTCTCCCCAGGGGTCAGGCCTCGTCTCGTGTGGGGCATGCACACTGCGCTTTCCCCCCGAGCTGTAGCTGCAGTGTCGTGCTTCCCTTCGCGCGGATCAAGGGATCTGTGCCTTCCCTCGAGGCTTTCCCACGAGGCTTTCCCACTGGGCTGTCCCACGTGCCACCGTGGTGTGAGTCGATCCTCGGCTTGAAAGTCGAGGCAGTGCAGGGAAAACAGGTTTCCCTGGAATGGACTGAGACATCTGGGGGACTCTGGGAATGGTGGCACGACCCCTGGAGTTCCTCTCGCCTTTCCTGTGGAGAGCGCCTCCTCTTGAGATGCGACGGGAACGCCGGAATTCTTTCCCGACCTCGCAGGGAAAGGATCCCTCCTCTCGAGCTAGGAGGCGGAAACGGGGCTCCTCTGGATGTGGGCGGGACTCTCGTGCTTCCTCTCGATTGGAGCCGGGATGTCGGGGAACTATTTGAGTTGCAGCAAGGGTGTGAAGGACCCTTTGGAAGTTCCAGATGTTAGTGTGATTAGCCTCGAGACGCCTCAGCACAAATGCGCCTCATCTCGCCTGGAGGGGAGAACCTCCTGGATTTTCTCGAGTTGCGGCAGGTGCTCTCGACTTACAAAGGGACCTCAGAGTCCCGCTCTGGTGGCCTCAGGAAAGGCCAGTCCCCATGCGAGTTGCTCCCAGGCCTCTCGGGATTCCACTCCCGTCGATGCTGGGTCCTAAGACCTTGTGTGGAGTCAGTGCCGAACCTGAGGATTCCTCTCCATTGCCGACATGGATCTTGGGGTACTTCTGGAGTCTTCCCAGGGAAGTCAGTCCTCGTCTCGAGTGGGGCATGCACGGGCGCTTTCCTCCCGAGCTGTAGCAGCAGTGTCACGCTTCCTTCGCGTGGATCAAGGGATCAGGGGCTTTCCCTCGAGGCTTTCCCATGACGCTTTCCCACGAGGCTTTCCCACAGGATGTCCCACGTGCCACCGTGGTGTGAGTCGATCCTCGCTTGAAGTCGAGGCAGTGCAGGGAAAACAGGTTTCCCTGGAATGGACTGAGACATCTGGTGGACTCTGGGAATGTGTGGCACGACCCTGGGGTACCTCTCGCACTTCCTGTGGGAGCGCCTCCTCTTGAGATGCGACGGGAACGCCGGGGATTCTTTCCCGAACACGCAGGGAAAGGATCCCTCCTCTCGAGCTAGTGGCGGTAACGGGGTTCCTCTGGATATTGGCGGGACTCTCGAGCTTCTCTCGAGTGGAGACGGGTATGTCGGGGAACTTCTTGAGTTGCAGCAAGGGTGTGAAGGACCCTTTGGAAGTTCCAGACGTTAGATGTGATTAGCTTCGATACGCCTCAGCGGAAATGGGCCTCATCTCGCCTGGAGGGAGAACCTCCTGGATTTTCTCGAGTTGGGGCAGGTGCTCTCGACTTACGACGAGGACCTCAGGGACCCGCTCTGGTGGCCTCAGGAAAGGCCAGTCCCCATGCAAGTTGCTCGGGGCCTCTCAGGATTCCTCTCCCGTCGATGCCGGGACCTAAGATCTTGTGTGAGTCGTGCCGGAACCTGAGGATTCTCTCCAGTGCTGACATGGATCTTGGGGTACTTCTGGAGTCTCCCCAGGGGAGTCAGTCCTCGTCTCGAGTGGGGGCATGCACGTGCGCTTTCCTCCCGAGCTTTAGCAGCATTGTCGGTCTTCCCTTCGTGTGGATCAAGGGAACTGTGGCTTTCCCTCGAGGCTTTCCCACAGGGCTGTCCCACGTGCCACCGTGGTGTGAGTCGATCCTCGGCATGAACGTCGAGGCAGTGCAGGGAAAACAGGTTTCCCTGGAATGGACTGAGACATCTGGGGACTCGGGAAAGGTGGCACGACCCTGGAGTTCCTCTCGCCTTTCCTGTGGAGAGCGCCTCCTCTTGAGATGCGACGGAATGCCGGGAATTCTTTCCCGACCAGGCAGAGAAAAGGATCCCTCCTCTCGAGCTTGGAGGCGGAAACGGGGCTCCTCTGGATGTGGGCGGGACTCTCGTGCTTCCTCTTGAGTGGAGACGGGTAAGTCAGGGAATTTCTTGAGTTGCAGTAAGGGTGTGAAGGACCCTTTGGAAGTTCCAGAGGTTAGGTGTGATTAGCCTCGAACGCCTCATCGGAAATGGGCCTCATCTCGCCTGGAGGGGAGAACCTCCTGGATTTGCTCGAGTTGCGGCAGGTGCTCTCGACTTACGACATGAACCTCAGGAAACCACTCTGGTGGCCTCAGGAAAGGCCAGTCCCCATGCGAGTTGCTCGGGGGTCTCTCGGGATTCCTCTGCGGTCGATGCTGGGGCCTAAGACCTTGTGTGGAGAAAGTGCCGGAACCTGAGGATTCCTCTCCAGTGCTGACACTGATCTTGGGGTACTTCAGGAGTCTCCCCAGGGGAGTCAGTCCTCGTCTCGAGTGGGGCAGGCACGTGCACTTTCCTCCCGAGCTGTAGCAGCAGTGTCGCGCTTCCCTTCGCGTGGTTCAAGGGATCTGTGGCTTTCCCTCGAGGCTTTCCCACGAGGCTTTCCCACGAGTCTTTCCCACAGGGCTGTCCCACGTGCCACCGTGGTGTAGTCGATCCTCGGCTTGAACGTCGAGGCAGTGCAGGGAAAGCAGGTTTCCCTGGAATGGACTGAGACATCTGGGGGACTGTGGGAGTGTGGCACGACCCTGGAGTTCCTCTCGCCTTTCCTGTGGAGAGCGCCTCCTCTTGAGATGCGAAAGGAACGCCGGGAAATTCTTTCCCATCACGCAGGGACAGGATCCTTTCTCTCGAGCAAGAGTAGGAAACGGGGCTCCTCTGGATGTGGGCAGAACTCTCGTGCTTCCTCTCGAGTGGAGACGGGTATGTCGGGCAACTTCTTGAGTTGCAGCAAGGTGTGAAGGACCCTTTGGAAGTTCCAGAGGTTAGGTGTGATTAGCCTCGAGACGCCTCAGCAGAAATGGGTCTCATGTCGACTGGAGGGAGAACCTCCTGGATTTTCTCAAGTTGCGGCAGGTGCTCTCGACTTACGACGGGGACCTCAGGGACCCGCTCTTGTGGCCTCAGGAAAGGCCAGTCCCCATGCGAGTTGCTCGGGGCCTCTCGGGATTCCTCTAGAGACGATGCCGGGGCCTAAGACCTTTTGTGGAGTCGGTGTCGGAAACGAGGATTCCTCTCCAGTGCTGAAATGGATCTTGGGGTACTTCTGGAGTCTCCCCAGGGGTCAGTCCTCGTCTCAAGAGGGGGCATGCACGTGTGCTTACCTCCCACTCTAGCAGCAGTGTCACACTTGCCTTCACGTGAATCAAGGGATCTTTCCCTCGAGGGCTTTCCCACGAGGCTTTCCCACAGGGCTGTCCCACGTGCCTCGTGGTGTGAGTCCGCTTGAAAGTCGAGGCAGTGGAAAACAGGTTTCCCTGTAATGGACTGAGTCATATGGGGGACTCTGGGAATGGTGCACGACCCTGGAGTTCCTCTCGCCTTTCCTGTGGAGAGCGCCTCCTCTTGAGATGCGACGGGAACGCCAGGAATTCTTTCCCGACCACGCAGGGAAAGGATCCCTCCTCTCGAGCTAGGAGGCGGGAAACGGGGCTCCTCTGGATGTGGGCGGGACTCTCCTGCTTCCTCTCGAGTGGAGACGGGTATGTCGGGGAACTTCTTGAGTTCCAGAAAGGGTGTGAAGGACCCTTGGAAAGTTCCAGAGGTTAGGTGTGATTAGCCTCGATAGGCTCAGCGGAAACGGGCCTCATCTCGCCTGGAGGGGAGAACCTCCTGGATTTTCTCGAGTTTCAGCAGGTGCTCTCGACTTTCGACGGGGACCTCAGGGACCCGCTCTGGTGGCCTCAGGAAGGCCAGTCCCATGCGAGTTGCTCGGGGGCCCTCGGATTCCTCTCCCTTCGATGCCGGGCCTAAGACCTTGTGTGCAGTCGGTGCCAGAACCTGAGGATTCCTCTGCAGTGATGACATGGATCTTGGGTACTTCTGGAGTCTCCCCAGGAGAGTCAGTCCTCGTCTCGAGTGGGGCATGCACGTGCGCTTTCCACCCGAGCTGTAGCAGCAGTATCACGCTTCCCGTAGCGTGGATCAAGGGATCTGTGTCTTTCCATCTAGGCTTTCCCACGAAGCTTTCCACGAGCTTTCCCACAGTGCTGTCCCACGTGCCACCTTGGTGTGAGTCGATCCTCGGCTTGAAAGTCGAGGCAGTGCTGGAAAACAGATTTCCCTTTAATGGACTGAGACATCAGTGGAACTCTGGCAATGGTGGCACGACCCTGGAGTTCTCTCGCCTTTCCTGTGGAGAGCGCCTCGTCTTGGGATGCGACGGGAATAACGGAAATTCTTTTCCGAACTCGCAGGGACAGGATCCCTCCTCTCGAGCTATGAGGCGCAAACGGGGCACCTCTGGATATGGCCGGGACTCTAGTGCTTCCTCTCGAGTGGAGACGGGTATGTCGGGGAAATTCTTGAGGTGCAGCAAGGTGTGAAGGACCCTTTGGAATTTCCAGTTGATAGGTGTTATTTGCCTCGAGATGCCTGAGCAGAAATGGGCCTCACCTCGCCTGGAGGGGAAACCTCCTGGATTTTCTCGAGTTGGGGCATGTGCTCTCGAATTACGACGGGACCTCAGGGACACGCTCTGTGGCCTCAGGAAAGGCTAGTCCCCTTGCGAGTTGCTCCGGGCCTCTCGGGATTCCTCTCCCGTCGTTGCCGGGCCTAATACCTTGTGCGGAGTTGGTGCCGGTACCTGAGGATTCCTCTCCAGTGATGACATGGATCTTGGGGTACTTCAGGAGTCTCCCCAAGGGGAGTCAGTCCTCGTCTCGAGTGGGGGCATGCACGTGTGCTTTCCTCCGAGCTGTAGCAGCAGTGTTGCACTTCCTTTTCCCGTGGATCAAGGGATCAGGGGCT
>NW_017201920.1:0-6534 GCF_001704415.2 Capra hircus | reverse complement strand
ACATACCCGTCTCCACTCAAGAGGAACCGAGCGTACCGCCGTATCCAGAGTGGCCCCGTTTCCGCCTGCTAGCTCGAGAGGAGGGATCCTTTCCCTGCGTGGTCCTGAAAGAATTCCTAGCGTCCTTTCCCTGCGTGGTCCTGAAAGAATTCCTAGCGTTCCCGTCTCATCTCAAGAGGAGGCACTCGCCACAGTAAAGGCGAGAGGAACTCCAGTATCAGGCCCCATTCCAGAGTCCCCCAGATGTCTCAGTCCATTCCAAGGAAACCTGTTTTCCCTGCACTGCCTCCACTTTCAAGCCGAGGATCGACTCACACCGCGATGGCAGGTTGGACAGCCCTGTGGAAAGCCTCGTGGGAAAGCCTCATGGGAAAGCCTCGAGGGAAAGCACAGATCCCTTGATCCACGCGTAGGGAAAGCGTGACAATGCGGCTACAGCTCGGGAGGAAAGCGCACGTGCATGCCCCCACTCGAGACGAGGACTGACTCCCCTGGGAGACTCCAGAAGTACCCCAAGATCCATGTCAGCACTGCAGAGGAAACCTCAGGTTCCGGCACTGACTCCACACAAGGTCTTAGGCCCCGGCATCGACGGGAGAGGAATTCCGAGAGGCCCGAGCAATTCGCATGGGGAGTGCCTTTTCTGAGGCCCCCAGAGCGGGTCGTTGAGGTCCCGTCGTAAGTCGACAGCAACTGCCCTATCTCGAGAAAATCCAGGAGGTAGTCCCCTCCAGGCGAGATGAGGCCCATTTCCGCTGAGGCGACTGGAAGCTAATCACCCCTAATCTCTGGAACTTCCAAAGGGTCCTTCACAGCCTTGCTGCAACTCAAGAAGTTCCCCGACATACCCGTCTCCACTCAAGAGGAAGCACGAAGTCCCGCCTACATCCAGAGGGCCCGTTTCCGCGTCCTAGCTCGAGAGGAGGGATCCTTTCCTTTCGTGGTTGGCAAAGAATTCCCGGCGTTCCCGTCGCATCTCAGGAGGAGGCGCTCTCCACAGGAAAGGCGAGAGGAAATCCAGGGTCGTGCCACCATTCCAGAGTCCCCAAGATGTCTCAGTCCATTCCAGGGAAACCTGTTTTCCCTGCACTGCCTCGACATTCAAGCCGTGGATCGACTCACATCATGGTGGCACGTGGGACAGCCATGTGGGAAAGTCTCGTGGGAAAGCCTCGTGTGAAAACCTCCAGGGAAAGCCATAGATCCCTTGATCCACGCGAAGGGAAGCGTGACACTGCTGCTACAGCTGGGGAGGAAAGCGCACGTGCATGCCCCACTCGAGACGGGGACTGACTCCCCTGGGGAGACTCCAGAAGTACCCCAAGATCCATGTCGCACTGGAGAGGAATTCTCAGGTTCCGGCACCGACTCCACACAAGGTCTTAGGCCCCGGCATAGACGGGAGAGGATCCCGAGAGGCCCCGAGCAACTCGCATGGGGACTGGCCTTTCCTGAGGCGACCAGAGCGGGTCCCTGAAGTCCCGTCGTTAGTCAAGAGCACCTGCCGCAACTCGAGAAAATCCAGGAGGTTCTCCCCTCCAGGCGAGATGAGGCCCATTTCCGCTGAGGCGTCTCGAGGCTAATCAAACCTAACCTCTGGAACTTTCAAGGGGTCCTTCACACCCTTGCTGCAACTCAAGAAGTTCCCCGACATACCCGTCTCCACTCGAGAGGAAGCATGAGAGTCCCCCCACATCCAGAGGAGCCCTGTTTCCGCCTCCTAGCTCGAGAGGAGGGATCGTTTCCCTGCGTGGTCGGGAAAGAATTCCCGGTTCCCGTCGCATCTCAAGAGGAGGCGCTCTCCACAGGAAAGGCGAGAGGAACTCCAGGGTCGTGCCACATTCCCTGAGTCCCCCAGATGTCTGAGTCCATTCCAGGGAAATCTGTTTTCCCTTCACTGCCTCGACTTTAAAGCCAAGGATCGA
The DNA here is from genome assembly GCF_001704415.2 of Capra hircus. Lineage (NCBI taxonomy): Eukaryota > Metazoa > Chordata > Mammalia > Artiodactyla > Bovidae > Capra > Capra hircus. Next base: position 4,609 of record NW_017201920.1, on the reverse strand, counting down.
CTCACACCACAGTGGCACGTGGAAAGCCCTGTGGGAAGCCTCGTGGGAAAGCGTCATGGGAAAGTCTAGAGGGAAAGCCACAGATCCGTTGATCCACGAAAAGGGAAGCATGATACTGCTGCTACAGCTCGGGAGGAAATCGCACGTGCATGCCCCCTCTCGAGACAAGGACTGACTCCCCTAGGGAGACTCCAGAAGTACCACAAGATCCATGTCGGCACTGGATAGGAATCCTCAGGTTCCGTCACTGAGTCCACACAAGGTCTTAGGCCCCAGCATCGACGGAGAAGAATCCGAGAGGCCCGGGAGAAAACTCGCATGGGGACTGGCCTTTCCTGAGGCCACCAGAGCGGGTCCCTGAGGCCCTGGTCGTAAGTCGAGAGAACCTGCCGCAACTCGAGAAAATCCAGGAGGTTCTCCCCCTCCAGGCGAGATGAGGCCCATTTCGGCTGAGACAACTAGGGGGTAATCAGACTTAAACTCTGGAAATTCCAAAGGGTCCTTCACACCCTTGCTGCAACTCAAGAAGTTCCCCAACATACCCGTCTCCACTCAAGAGGAACCCGAGCGTCCCACCCGTATCCAGAGTGGCCCCGTTTCCGCCTGCTAGCTCGAGAGGAGGGATCCTTTCCCTGCGTGGTCCTGAAAGAATTCCTAGCGTTCCCGTCTCATCTCAAGAGGAGGCGCTCTCCACAGTAAAGGCGAGAGGAACTCCAGTATCAGGCCCCATTCCCAGAGTCCCCCAGATGTCTCAGTCCATTCCAAGGAAACCTGTTTTCCCTGCACTGCCTCCACTTTCAAGCCGAGGATTGACTCACACCGCGATGGCAGGTTGGACAGCCCTGTGGGAAAGCCTCGTGGGAAAGCCTCATGGAAAGCTCGAGGGAAAGCCACAGATCCCTTGATCCACGCGTAGGGAAGCGTGACACTGCTGCTACAGCTCGGGAGGAAAGCGCACGTGCATGACCCCACTCGAGACGAGGACTGACTCCCCTGGGGAGACTCACATTCAGAGGAACCCGTTTCCGCCTGGCAGCTCGAATGAAGGATCCTATCCTGCTTAGTCAGGAAAGTTTTTTCGGCGTTCCCTTGGCATCTCAAGAGCAAGGGCTCTCAATAGGAAAGGCGAGAGGTACTCCGGGGTCGTGCCACCATTCGAAGAGTCCCCAGATGTCTCAGTCCATTTCAGAGGAACCTGTTTTCCCTGCACTGCCTCGGACTTTCAAGCCGAGGATCCACTCACACCATGGTGGCACGTGGGACAGCCCTGTGGGAAAGCCTCGTGGGAAAGCCTCGAGGGAAAGCCAAAGATCCCTTGATCCACACGACGGGAAGCGTGACACATCTGCTACACTGTCCTGAGGTCACGGTCTTATGTCGAGAGCACCTGCCGCAACTCGAGAAAATCCAAGAGGTTCTCTGCTCCAGTCTAGATGAGGCCCATTTTCTCTGCGGCGTCTCGAGAGTAATCACACCTAAACTCTGGAACTTCCAAAGGGTCCTTCACACCCTTGCTGCAACTAAAGAAGTTCCCCGACATACCCGTCTCCACTCGAGAGGAAGCACGAAAGTCCCGCCCACATCCAGAGGAGACCGTTTCCGCCTCCTAGCTCTTGAGGAGGGATCCTTTCACTGCGTGTTCGGGAAAGAATTCCGGCGTTTCCGTCGCATCTAAAGAGGAGGCGCTCTCCACAGGAAAGGCGAGAGGAACTCCAGGGTTGTGCCACCATTCCAGAGTCCCCCAGATGTCTCAGTCCATTCCAGGGAAACCTGTTTTCCCTGCACTGCATCGACTTTCAAGCCGAGGATAGACTCACACCACGGTGGCACGTGGGACAGCCCTGTGGGAAAGCCTCGTGGGAAAGCCTCGTGGGAAACCACAGACCCCGTGATCCTCGCGAAGGAAGCGGGAAACTGCTGCTACAGCTCGGGAGGAAAGAGCACGTGCATGCCCCACACGATACGAGGACTGACTCCGCTGGGGAGACTCCAGAAGTACCCCAAGATCCATGTCAGAACAGGAGAGGAATCCTCCGGTTGGGGCACCAACTCCACTCAAGGTCTTAGGACCTGGCATCGACGGAGAGAAATCCCGAAAGGACCCGAGCAACTCGCATGGGGACTGGCCTTTCCTGAGGCCACCAGAGCGGGTCCCGGAGGTCCTCTTCGTAACTCGAGAGCACCTGCCGCAACTCGAGAAAATCCAGGAGGTTCACCCCTCCAGGCGAGATGACGCCCGTTTCCCCTGAGGCGTCTCGAAGCTAATCACACCTAACTTCTGGAACTTCCAAACGGTCCTTCACACCCTTGCTGCAACTCAAGAAGTTACCCGACATACCCGTCTCCACTCGAGAATAAGCACGAGAGTCCCGCCCACATCCAGAGGAGCCTCGTTTCCGCCTCATAGCTCGAGAGGAGGGATCCTTTCCCTGCGTGGTCAGTCAAGAATTCCCGGGTTCCCGTCGCTTCTGAAGAGGAGGCGCTCTCCACAGGAGAGGCGAGAGGAACTCCAGGGTCGTGCCACCGTTAATAGAGTCCCCAGAAATCTCAGTCCATTCCAGGGAAACCTGTTTTCCCTGTCCTACCTCAACTTTCAAGCCGAGGATCGACTCACTAAACGGTGCCACGTGGGACAGCCCTGTGGGAAGCCTCGTTGGAAAGCCTGGTGGGAAAGCCTCGAGGGAAAGCCACAGATCCTTGATCCTCGAGAAGGGAAGCGTGACACTGCTGCTACAGCTTGGGAGGAAAGCGCAGGTGCATGCCCCCAAAGAGACGAGGACTGACTTCCCTGGGGAGACCCCAGAAGTACCCCAAAGTCCATGTCAGCACTGGAGAGGAATCCTCAGGTTCCGGCACCGACTCCACAAAGGTCTTAGGTACCGACATTGACGGGAGAGGAATCCCGAGAGGCCCCTGAGCAACTCGCATGGGGTCTAACCTTTCCTGAGGCCACCAGAGCGGGTCGCTGAGGTCCCCGTCGTAAGTCGAGAGCACCTTCGGCAACTCGAGAAATCCAGGAGGTTCTCCCCTCCAGGCGAGATGAGGCCCATTTCTGCTGAAGCGTGTCGAGGCTAATCCATGTATCCTCTGGAACTTCCAAAGGGTGCATCAAACCCTTGATGCAACTCAAGAAGTTCCCCAACATACGCGTCTCCACTCGAGAGAAGCAGGAGAGTTCCGCCTACATCCAAAGGAGCCCCTGTTTCCGCCTCCTAGCTCGAGAGGAGGGATCCTCTCCCTGCGTATTCGGGAAAGAATTCCCGGCGTTCCCGTCGCATCTCAAGAGGGGCGCTCTCCACAGGAGAGGCGAGAGAACTCCAGGGTCGAGCTAACATTCCAGAGTCCCCCAGATGTCTCAATCGTTCCAGGGAAACCTGTTTTCCTGCACTGCCTCGACTTTCAAGCCGAGGATCGACTCACACCACGGTGGCACGTGGGACAGCCCTTTTGGAAAGCCTCGTGGGATAGCCTCGGGAAAACCTCGTGGGAAAGCCTCGAGCGAAAGCCACAGATCCTTGATCCACTCGAAGGGAACGTGAAACTGCTGATACAGCTCGGGAGGAAAGCGAACGTGCATGCCCCCACCCGAGACGAGGACTGACGCCCCTGAAGAGACTCCAGAAGTACCCCAAGTTGCATGTCAGCACTGGAGAGGAAACCTCAGGTTCCGGCACCCACTCCACACAAGGTCTTAGGCCCCAGCATCGACGGGAGAGGAATCCCGAGAGGACCCCGAGCAAATCGCATGGGGACTGGCCTTTCCTGAGGCCACCAGAGCGGGTCCCTGAGGTCCCCGTCAAAAAGTCGAGAGCACCTGCCGCAACTCGAGAAAATCCAGGAAGTTCTCCCCTCCAGGCTAGATGAGGCCCTTTTCCACTGAGGCGTCCCGAGGCTAATCACACCTAACCTCTCGAACTTCCCAAGGGTCCTTCACACCCTTGCTGCAACTCAACAAGTACCCCGACATACCCGTCTCCACTCGAGAGGAAGCACAAGAGTCAGCCCACATCCAGAGGAGCCCCGTTTCCACCTTCTAGCTCGAGAGGAGGGATCCTTTCCCTGCGTGTTCAGGAAAGAATTCCCGGCGTTCCCGTCGCATCTCAAGAGGAGGCGCTCTCCACAGGAAACGCGAGAGGAACTCCAGGCTCGTGCCACCATTCCCTGAGTCCCCCAGATGTCTCAGTCCATTCCAGGGAAACCTGTTTTCCCTGCACTGCTTGACTTTCAGCCAAGGATCGACTCACACTCCACGGTGGCACGTGGACAGCCCTGTGGGTAAGCCTCGTGTGAAAGCCTCGAAGGAAAGCCACACATCCCTTAATCCCGCGAAGGGAAGCGTGACCCTGCTGTTACAGCTCCGGAGGAAAGCGCACGTGCATGCCCTCTCTCGAGACGATGACTGACTCCCCTGGGGAGACTCCAGACGTACCCCAAGATCCATGTCAGCACTGGAGAGGAATCCTCAGGCTCCGGCACCAACTCCACACAAGGTATTGGGATCCGGCATCGACGGGAGAGGAATCCCGAGATGCCCCTGAGCAACTCGCATGGGGACTGGCCTTTCCTGAGGCCACCAGAGCGGGTCCCTGAGGTCCCCGGTCATAAGTAG
>NW_017201919.1:0-6534 GCF_001704415.2 Capra hircus | reverse complement strand
AGCTGTCAGCAGCGTCACGCTGCCCTTCGCGTGGATCAAGGGATCTGTGGCTTTCCCTCGAGGCTTTCCCACGAGGCTTTCCGCACGAGGCTTTCCCACAGGGCTTTCCGTGCCACCGTGGTGTGAGTCGATCCTCGGCTTGAAAGTCGAGTCAGTGCAGGGAAAACAGGTTTCCCTGGAATGGACTGAGATATCTGGGGGACTCTGGGAATGGTGGCACGACCCTGGAGTTCCTCTTGCCTTTCCTGTGGAGAGCGCCTCCTCTTGAGATGCGACGGGAACGCCGGAAATTCTTTCCGACCACGCAGGGAAAGGATCCCTCCTCTCGAGCTAGGAGGCGCAAACGGGGCTCCTCTGGATATGGGCGGGACTCTCGTGCTTCCTCTCGAGTAGAGCCCGGGTATGTCGGGGAAGTCTTTGAGTTGCAGCAAGGGTGTGAAGGATCCTTTGGAAGTTCCAGATGTTAGATGTGATTAGCGTCGAGTTGCCTCAGCGGAAATGAGCCTCATCTCGCCTGGAGGGGAGAACCTCCTGGATTTTCTCGAGTTGTGGCAGGTGCTCTCGACTTACGACGGGGACCTCAGGGACCCGCTCTGGTGGCCTCAGGAAAGGCCAGTCCCCATGCGAGTTGCTCGTGGGCCTCTCGGGATTCCTCTCCCGTCGATGCCGGGGCCTAAGACCTTGTGTGAAGTCGGTGCCAGAACCTGAGGATTCCTCTCCAGTGCTGACATGGATCTTGGGGTACTTCTGAAGTCTCCCCAGGGAGTCAGGCCTCGTCTCGTGTGGGGGAATGCACCTGCGCTTTCCCCCCGAGCTGTAGCTGCAGTGTCGCGCTTCCCTTCCCGTGGATCAAGGGATCTGTGCTTTCCCCTCGAGGCTTTCCCACGAAGCTTTCCCACAGGGCTGTCCCACGTGCCACCGTGGTTTGAGTCGATCCTCGGCTTGAAAGTCAAGGCAGTGCAGGCAGGTTTCCCTGGAATGGACTGAGACATCTGGGGGACTGTGGGAATGGTGGCACGACCCTGGAGTTCCTCTCGCCTTTCCTGTGGAGAGCGCCTCCTCTTGAGATGCGACGGGAACGCCGGAATTCTTTCCCGACCACGGAGGGAAAGGATCCTCTCCGAGCTAGGAGGCGAAACGGGGCTCCTCTGGATGTTGGCGGGACTCTCGTGCTTCCTCTCGAGTGGAGCCGGGTATGTCGGTGAATTATTTGAGTTGCAGCAAGGGTGTGAAGGACCCTTTGGAAGTTCCAGATGTTAGATGTGATTAGCCTCGAGACGCCTCAGCAGAAATGCGCCTCATCTCGCCTGGAGGGAGAACCTCCTGGATTTTCTCGAGTTTCTGCAGGTGCTCTCGACTTACGATGGGGACCTCAGAGTCCCGCTCTGGTGGCCTCAGGAAAGGCCAGTCCCCATGCGAGTTGCTCGCGGGCCTCTCGGGATTTCTCTCCCGCCGATGCCGGGCCTAAGACCTTGTGTGGATTCGGTGCCGGAACCTGAGGATTCCTCTCCAGTGCTGACATGGACCTTGAGGTACTTCTGGAGTCTCCGCAGGGGAGTCAGTCCTCGTCCCGATTGGTGGCATGCACGTGCGCTTTCCTCCCGAGCTGTAGCAGCAGTGTCACGTTCCCTTCCCGTGGATCAAGGGATCTGTGGCTTTTCCTGGAGGCTTTCACATGAGGCTTTCCCACGAGGCTTTCCCACATGGTTGTCCCACGTGCCACCGTGATGTGAGTCGATCCACGGCTTGAATGTCGAGGCAGTGCAGGGAAAACAGGTTTCCCTGGAATGGACTGAGACATCTTGGGGACTCTGGGAATGGTGGCACGACCCTGGATTTCCTCTCGCCTTTCCTGTGGAGAGCGCCTCCTCCTGAGATGCGACGGGAACGCCGGGAATTTTTTGCCGACCACGAAAGGAAAGGATCCCTCCTCTCGAGCTAGGAGGCGGAAACGGGGCCCCTCTGGATGTGGGCGGGACTCTCGTGCTTCCTCTTGAGTGGAGACGGGTATGTCGGGGAACTTCTTGAGTTGCAGCAAGGCTGTGAAGGACCCTTTGGAAGTTCCAGAGATTAGGGGTGATTAGCTTCCAGTCGCCTCAGCGGAAATGGGCCTCATCTCGCCTGGAGGGGACTACCTCCTGGATTTTCTCGAGATAGGGCAGTTGCTGTCGACTTACGACGGTGACCTCAACGACCCGCTCTGGGGGCCTTAGAAAAGGCCACTCCCCATGCGAATTGCTCGGAGCCTCTCGGGATTCCTCTCCCGTCGATGCCGGGGCCTAAGACCTTGTGTGGAGTCAGTGCCGGAACCTGAGGTTTCCTCTGCAGTGCTGACATGGATCTTGGGGTACTTCTGGAGTCTCCCCAGGGGAGTCAGTCCTCCTCTCGAGTGGGGGCATGCACGTGCGCTTTCCTCCCGAGCTGTAGCAGCAGTGTCACGCTTCCCTACGCGTGGATCAAGGGATCTGTGGCTTTCCCTCGAGGCTTTCCCACGAGGCTTTCCCACGAGGCTTTCCCACAGGGCTGTCCAACCTGCCATCGCGGTGTGAGTCAATCTTCGGCTTGAAAGTGGAGGCAGTGCAGGGAAAACAGGTTTCCTTGGAATGGACTGAGACATCTGGGGGACTCTGGGAATGGGGCCTGATACTGGAGTTCCTCTCGCCTTTACTGTGGAGAGCGCCTCCTCTTGAGATGAGACGGGAACGCTAGGAATTCTTTCAGGACCACGCAGGGAAAGGATCCCTCCTCTCGAGCTAGCAGGCGGAAACGGGGCCACTCTGGATACGGGTGGGACGCTCGGGTTCCTCTTGAGTGGAGACGGGTATGTCGGGGAACTTCTTGAGTTGCAGCAAGGGTGTGAAGGACCCTTTGGAAGTTCCAGAGTTTAAGTCTGATTACCCCCTAGTTGTCTCAGCCGAAATGGGCCTCATCTCGCCTGGAGGGGAGAACCTCCTGGATTTTCTCGAGTTGCGGCAGGTGCTCTCGGCTTACGACGATGGCCTCAGGGACCCGCTCTGGTGGCCTCAGGAAAGGCCAGTCCCCATGCGAGTTTCTCCCGGGCCTCTCGGGATTCTTCTCCCGTCGATGCTGGGGCCTAAGACCTTGTGTGGACTCATTGACGGAACCTGAGGATTCCTCTCCAGTGCCGACATGGATCTTGTGGTACTTCTGGAGTCTCCCCAGGGGAGTCAGTCCTTGTCTCGAGAAGGGGCATGCACGTGCGATTTCCTCCCGAGCTATAGCAGCAGTGTCATGCTTCCCTTTTCGTGGATCAAGGATCTGTGGCTTTCCCTCTAGACTTTCCCATGACGCTTTCCCATGAGGCTTCCCACAGGGCTTTCCCACGTGCCACTGTTGTGTGAGTCGATCCTTGGCTTTAAAGTCGAGGCAGTGAAGGGAAAACAGATTTCCCTGGAATGGACTCAGACATCTGGGGGACTCAGGGAATGTGGCACGACCCTGGAGTTCCTCTCGCCTTTCCTGTGGAGAGCGCCTCCTCTTGAGATGCGACGGGAACCCGGGAATTCTTTCCCGACCACGCAGGGAAACGATCCCTCCTCTCGAGCTAGGAGGCGGAAACAGGGCTCCTCTGGATGTGGGCGGGACTCTCATGCTTCCTCTTGAGTGGAGACGGGTATGTCGGGGAACTTCTTGAGTTGCAGCAAGGCTGTGAAGGACCCTTTGGAAGTTCCAGAGATTAGGGGTGATTAGCTTCCAGTCGCCTCAGCGGAAATGGGCCTCATCTCGCCTGGAGGGGACTACCTCCTGGATTTTCTCGAGATAGGGCAGTTGCTGTCGACTTACGACGGTGACCTCAACGACCCGCTCTGGGGGCCTTAGAAAAGGCCACTCCCCATGCGAATTGCTCGGAGCCTCTCGGGATTCCTCTCCCGTCGATGCCGGGGCCTAAGACCTTGTGTGGAGTCAGTGCCGGAACCTGAGGTTTCCTCTGCAGTGCTGACATGGATCTTGGGGTACTTCTGGAGTCTCCCCAGGGAGTCAGTCCTCCTCTCGAGTGGGGGCATGCACGTGCGCTTTCCTCCCGAGCTGTAGCAGCAGTGTCACGCTTCCCTACGCGTGGATCAAGGGATCTGTGGCTTTCCCTCGAGGCTTTCCCACGAGGCTTTCCCACGAGGCTTTCCCACAGGGCTGTCCAACCTGCCATCGCGGTGGTGAGTCAATCCTCGGCTTGAAAGTGGAGGCAGTGCAGGGAAAACAGGTTTCCTTGGAATGGACTGAGACATCTGGGGGACTCTGGGAATGGGGCCTGATACTGGGAGTTCCTCTCGCCTTTACTGTGGAGAGCGCCTCCTCTTGAGATGAGACGGGAACGCTAGGAATTCTTTCAGGACCACGCAGGGAAAGGATCCCTCCTCTCGAGCTAGCAGGCGGAAACGTGGCCACTCTGGATACGGTGGGACGCTCGGGTTCCTCTTGAGTGGAGACGGGTATGTTGGGGAACTTCTTGAGTTGCAGCAAGGGTGTGAAGGACCCTTTGGAATTTCCAGAGTTTAAGTCTGATTACCCCCTAGTTGTCTCAGCCGAAATGGGCCTCATCTCGCCTGGAGGGGAGAACCTCCTGGATTTTCTCGAGTTGCGCAGGTGCTCTCGACTTACGACCAGGGCCTCAGGGACCCGCTCTGGTGGCCTCAGGAAAGCCAGTCCCCATGCGAGTTTCTCCCGGGCCTCTCGGGATTCCTTCTCCCGTCGATGCTGGGGCCTAAGACCTTGTGTGGACTCAGTGACGGAACCTGAGGATTCCTATCCAGTGCCGACATGGATCTTGTGGTACTTCTGGAGTCTCCCCAGGGGAGTCAGTCCTTGTCTCGAGAGGGGGCATGCACGTGCGATTTCCTCCCCGAGCTGTAGCAGCAGTGTCATGCTTCCCTTTTCGTGGATCAAACGGATCTGTGGCTTTCCCTCTAGACTTTCCCATGACGCTTTCCTACGAGGCTTCCCACAGGGCTTTCCCACGTGCCACTGTGGTGTGAGTCGATCCTTGGCTTTAAAGTCGAGGCAAGTGATGGGAAACAGATTTCCCTGGAATGGACTCAGACATCTGGGGGACTCAGGGAATGTGGCACGACCCTGGAGTTCCTCTCGCCTTTCCTGTGGAGAGCGCCTCCTCTTGAGATGCGACGGGAACCCGGGAATTCTTTCCCGACCACGCAGGGAAACGATCCCTCCTCTCGAGCTAGGAGGCGGAAACAGGGCTCCTCTGGATGTGGGCGGGACTCTCATGCTTCCTCTCGAGTGGAGACGGGTATGTCGGGGAACTTCTTGAGTTGCAGCAAGGGTGTGAAGGACCCCTTGAAAGTTCCAGAGGTTAGGTTTGATTAGCCTCGAGACGCCTCAGCGGAAATGGGCCTCATCTCGCCTGGAGGGGAGAACCTCCTGGATTTTCTCGAGTTGCGGCAGGTGCTCTCGACTAACGACGGGGACTTCAGGGACCCGCTCTGGTCGCCTCAGGAAAGGCCAGTCCCCATGCGAGTTGCTCGGGGGCCTCTCGGGATCCTCTCCCGTCTATGCCGGGGCCTAAGACCTTGTGTGGAGTCGGTGCCGGAACCTGAGAATTCCTCCAGTGCCGACATGGATCTTGGGGTACTTCTGGAGTCTCCCCAGGGGAGTCAGTCCCCGTCTCGAGTGGGGGCATGCACGTGCGCTTTCCTCCCAGCTGTAGCAGCAGTGTCACGCTTCCCTTCGCGTGGATCAAGGGATCTATGGCTTTCCCTGGAGGTTTTCACACGAGGCTTTCCCACGAGACTTTCCACATGGCTGTCCCACGTGCCACCATGATGTGAGTCGATCCACGGCTTGAATGTCGAGGCAGTGCAGGGAAAACAGGTTTCCCTGGAATGGACTGAGACATCTTGGGGACTCTGGGAATGGTGGACGACCCTGGATTTCCTCTCGCCTTTCCTGTGGAGAGCGCCTCCTCCTGAGATGCGACGGGAACGCCGGGAATTCTTTCCAACCACGAAGGAAAGGATCCCTCCTCTCGAGCTAGGACACGGAAACGGGGCCCCTCTGGATGTAGGCGGACTCTCGTGCTTCCTCTTGAGTGGAGACGGGTATGTCGGGAACTTCTTGAGTTGCAGCAAGGCTGTGAAGGACCCTTTGGAAGTTCCAGAGATTAGGGGTGATTAGCTTCCAGTCGCCTCAGCGGAAATGGGCCTCATCTCGCCTGGAGGGACTACCTCCTGGATTTTCTCGAGATAGGGGCAGTTGCTGTCGACTTACGACGGGGACTCAACGACCCGCTCTGGGGCCTCAGAAAAGGCCACTCCCATGCGAATTGCTCGGGGCCTCTCGGGATTCTCTCCGTCGATGCCGGGCCTAAGACCTTGTGTGGAGTCAGTGCGGAACCTGAGGTTTCCTCTGCAGTGCTGACATGGATCTTGGGTACTTCTGGAGTCTCCCCAGGGGAGTCAGTCCCGTCTCGAGTGGGGGCATGCACGTGCGCTTTCCTCCGAGCTGTAGCCGCATTGTCACGCTTCCCTACGCGTGGATCAAGGGATCTGTGGCTTTCCCTCG
>NW_017201918.1:0-6534 GCF_001704415.2 Capra hircus | reverse complement strand
TGCTCGGGGGCCTCTCGGGATTCCTCTCCGTCGATTGCCGGGCCTAAGACTTGTGTGGAGTCGGTGCCGGAAACTGAGGATTCCTCTCCAGTGCTGAAATGGATCATGGGTGTACTTCTGGAGTCTCCCCAGGCAGTCAGTCCTCGTCTCGTGTGGGGGCATGCACGTGCGCTTTCCTCCGAGCTGTAGCAGGAGTGTCATATTTCCCGTCGAGTCGATCAAGGATCAGTGGCTTTCCTCGAGGCTTTCCCACAGGGCTTTCCCACAGGGCGTGTCCACGTGCCACCGTGGTGTGAGTCGATCCTCAGCTTGAAAGTCGAGGCAGTGCAGGGAAAACAGGTTTCCCTGGAATGGACTGAGACATCTGGGGGACTCTTGGAATGGTGGCACGAACCTGGAGTTCTCTCGCCTTTCCTGTGAGAGCGCCTCCTCTTGAGATGCGACGGAACGGGAATTCTTACCCGACCACGCAGGGAAAGGATCCCTCGTCTCAGCCAGGAGGCGGAAACGGGGCTCCTCTGGATGTGGGCGGGACTCTAGTGCTTCTTCTTTGTGTGGAGACTGGTATATCGGGGAACTTCTTGAGTTGCAGCAAGGGTGTGAAGAACCCTGTGGAAGTTCCAGAGGTTAGGTGTGATTAGCCTGGAGACGCCTCAGCGGAAATGGGCCTCAACTCGCCTGGAGGGAGAACCTCCTGGATTTTCTCGAATTGCAGCAGGTGCTCTAGTCTTACGACTGGGCCCTCAGGGACCCGCTCTGGTGGCCTCAGGAAAGGCCAGTCCCCTTGCGAGTTGCTCGGGGGCCTCTCGGGATTCCTCTCCCGTCGATGCCGGGGCTAAGACCTTGTGTGGAGTGGGTGCTGGAACCTGAGGATTCCTCTCCAGTGCTGACATGGATCTTGGGGTACTTCTGGAGTCTCCCCAGTGGAGTCAGCCCTCGTCTCGAGTGGGGGAATGCACGTGCGCTTTCCTCCCGAGCTGTAGCAGCAGTGTCGCGCTTCCATTCGCGAGGATCAAGGGAACTGTCGCTTTCCCCGAGGCTTTCCCAGGAGGCTTTCCCACAAGGCTGTCCCACGTGCCACCGTGGTGTGAGTCGATCCTGGGCTTGAAAGTCGAGGCAGTGCAGGGAAAACAGGTTTCCCTGGAATGGACTGAGACATCTGGGGGACTTTGGGAATGGTGGCACGACCCTCGAGTTCCTCTCGCCTTTCCTGTAGAGAGTTCCTCCTCTTGAGATGCCACGGAAACGCCGGGAAATCTTTCCCGAGCACGCATGGAAAGGATCCCTCCTCTCGAGCTAGGAGGCAGAAACGGGGCTCCTCTGGATGTGGGCTGGACTCTCGTGCTTCCTCTCGAGTGGAGACGGTATGTCGGGGGATCTTCTTGAGTTGCAGCAAGGGTGTGAAGGACCCTTTGGAAGTTCCAGAATTTAGGTGTGATTAGCCTCGAGACGCCTCAGCGGAAATGGGCCTCATCTCGCCTGGAGAGGAGAACCTCCTGGATTTTCTAGAGTTGCGGCAGGTGCTCTCGACTTACAACGGGGACCTCAGGGACCCGCTGTGGTGGCGTCAGGAAAGGCCAGTCCCCATGCGAGTTGCTCGGGGCCTCTCGGGATTCCTCTCCCGTCGAAGCCGGGGCCTAAGATCTAGTGTGGAGCCGGTGCCGGAACCTGAGGATTCCTCTCCAGTGCTGACATGGATCTTGGGTACTTCTGGAGTCTCCCCAGGGGAGTCAGTCCTCGTCTCTAGTGGGGCATGCACGTGTGCTTTCCTCCCCAGCTGTTGCAGCAGTGTCACGATTCCCTTCAAGTGGATCAAGGGATCTTTGGCTTTCCCTCGAGGCTTTCCCCGAGGCTTTCCCACAGGGCTGTCCCACGTGCCACCGTGGTGTGAGTCGAACTTCGGCTTGAAAGTCGAGGCAGTGCAGGGAAAACAGGTTTCCCTGGAATGGACTGAGGAATCTGGGGGACTCTGGGAATGGTGGCACGACACTGGAGTTCCTCTCGTCTTTCCTGTGGAGAGCGCCTCCTATTGAGATGCGACGGGAACGCCAGGAATTCTTTCCCGAGCACGCAGGGAAAGGATCCCTCCTCTCGAGCTAGGAGGCGGAAACGGGGCTCCTCTGGATGTGGGCGGTACTCTCGTGCTTCCTCTGGAGTGGAGACGGGTATATCGGGGAACTTCTTGAGTTGCAGCAAGGGTGTGAGGGAACCTTTGGAAGTTCCAGAGTTTAGGTGTGATTTGCCTCGAGACACCTCAGCGGAAATGGGCCTCATCTCGCCTGGAGGGGAGACCTCCTGGATTTTCTCGAGTTGTGGCAGGTGCTCTCGATTTACGACGGGGACCTCAGGGACCCGCCCTGGTGGCCTCAAGAAAGGCCAGTCCCCATTCGAGTTGCTCGGGGGCCTATCGGGATTCCTCTCCCGTCGATGCCGGGGCCTAAGACCTTGTGTGTGTCGGTGCCGGAACCTGAGTATTGCTCTCCAGTGCTGACATGGATCTTGGGGTACTTCTGGAGTCTCCCCAGTGGAATCAGTCCTCGTCTCGAGTGGGACATGCACGTGCGCTTTCCTCCCGAGCTGTAGCAGCAGTGTCACGCTTCCCTTCGCGTGGAACAAGGGATCTGTGGCATTCCCTCGAGGCTCTCCCACGAGGGCTTTCCCACGAGGCTTTCCACAGGGCTGTCCCATGTGCCCACGTGGTATGAGTCGATCCTCGGCTTGAAAGTCAAAACAGTGCAGTGGAAAACAGGTTTCCCTGGAATGCACTGAGACATCTGGAGGACTCTGGGAATGGTGGCATGACCCTGGCGTTCCTCTCGCCTTTCCTGTGGAGAGCGCCTCCTCTTGAGATGCGACGTGAACCGCCGGGATTCTTTCCCGAGCACGCAGGGAAAGGATCCCTCCTCTCGAGCTAGGAGGTGGAAACGGAGCTTCTCTGGATGTGGTCGGGACTCTCGTGCTTCCTCTCTAGTGGAAAACGGGTAGGTCGGGGAACTTCTAGAGTTGCAGCAAGGGTGTGAAGGACCCTTTGGAAGTTCCAGAGTTTAGCTGTGAATAGCCTCTAGTCGCCTCAGTGGAAAGGGGCCTCATCTCGCCTGGAGGGGAGAACCTCCTGGATTTTCTCGAGTTGCGGCAGGTGCTCTCGACTTATGACGGGGACCTCAGGGAACCTCTCTGGTGGTCTCAGTAAAGGCCAGTCCCCATGCGAGTTGCTCGGGGGCCTCTCGGGATTCGTCTCCCGTCGATGTTCAGTACCTCAAACCTTGTGTGGAGTCGGTGCCAGTATCTGAGGATTCCTCTCCAGTGCAGACATGGAACTTGGGGTACTTCTGGAGTCTCCCCAGGGGAGCCAGTCGTCGTCTCGAGTGAGGTCATGCACGTGCGCTTTCTTCCCGAACTGTAGCAGCAGTGTCACGCTTCCCTTCGCGTGGATCAAGGAATCTGTGGCTTTCCCTCGACGTTTTCCCACGAGGCTTTCCCAAGAGGCTTTCCCAAAGGGCTGTCCCACGTGCCACCGTGGTGTGAGTCGATGCTCGGCTTGAAAGTCGAGGCAGTGCAGGGAAAACAGGTTTCCCTGTAATGGACTGAGACATCTGGGGGACTCTGGGAATGGTGGCACGACCCTGGAGTTCCTCTAGCCTTTCCTGTGGAGAGCGCCTCCTCTTGAGATGCGAGGGAAACGCCGGGAATTCTTTCCCGACCACGCAGGGAAAGGATCCCTCCTCTCGAGATAGTAGGCTGAAACGGGGCTCATCTGGATGCGAGCGGGACTCTCGTGCTTGCTCTCAAGTGGAGACCAGCATGTCGGGGAACTTCTTGAGTTGCAGCAAGGGTGTGAATGACCCTTTGGAAGTTCCAGAGGTTAGGTGTGATTAGTCTCGACACGCCTCAGCGGAAATGGGCCTCATCTCGCCTGGAGGGGAAAACCTCCTGGATTTTCTCGAGTTGCGGCAGGTGCTCTCGACTTACGACGGGGACCTCAGGGACCCGCTCTGATGGCCTCAGGAAAGGCCAGTCCCCATGCGAGTTGCTCAGGGGACTCTCGGGATTCCACTCCCGTAGATGCCGGGGCCTAAGTCCTTTGTGGAGTCGGTGCCGGAACCTGAGGATACCTCTCCAGGCCAGACATGGATCTTCGGGTACTTCTGGAGTCTCCCCAGGGGGGTCAGTGCTCGTCTCGAGGGGAAGCATGCACGTGCGCTTTCCTCCCGAGCTGTAGCAACATTGTCACGCTTCCCTTCGCGTGGATCAAGGCATCTGTGGCTTTCCCTCGAGGCTTTCCCACGAGGCTTTCCCACGAGGCTTTCCCACAGGGCTGTCCCACGTGCCACCTTGGTGAGAGTCGATCCTCGGCTTGAAATTCGAGGCAGTGCAGGGAAAACAGTTTTTCCTGGAATGGACTGAAATATCTGGGGGACTCTGGGAATGGTGGCACGACCCTGGAGTTCCTCTCGTCTTTCCTGTGGAGAGGGCCTCCTCTTGAGATGCGACGGGAACGCCGGAAATTCTTTCCCGACCACGAGGGAAATGATACCTCCTCTCGAGCTAGGAGGCGGAAACGGGGCTCCTCTGGATGTGGGCGGGACTCTCGTGCTTCCTCTCGAGTCGAGACGGGTATGTCGGGGAACTTCTTGAGTTGCAGCAAGGGTGTGAAGGACCCTTTGGAAGTTCCAGAGGTCAGGTGTGATAAGCCTCGAGTCGCCTCTGCGGAAATCGGCCTCATCTCGCCTGGAGGGGAGAACCTCCTGGATTTTCTCGAGTTGCGGCAGGTGCTCTCGACTTACGACAGGGACCTCAGAGACCCGCTCTGGTGGCCTCAGGAAAGACCAGTCCCCATGCGAGTTACTCAGGGCCCTCTCGGGGTTCCTCTCCCGTCGATGCCAGGGCCTAAGACCTTGTGTGGAGTCGGTACCGGAACCTGAGGATTCCTTTGCAGTGCTGACAAGGATCTTGGGGTACTTCTCCAGTCTCCCCACGAGAGTCAGTCCTCATCTCGAGTGGGGCATGCACGTGCGCTTTCCTCCCGAGCTGTAGCAGCAGTGTCACACTTCCCTTCGCGTGGATCAAGGTATCTGAGGCTTTCCCTCGAGGCTTTCCCACGAGTGTTTTCCACGAGGCTTTCTCACGAGACTTTCCCAAAGGCTGTCCCACGTGCCACCGTGTTGTGTGTCGATCCTAGGCTAGAAAGTCGAGGCAGTGCAGGAGAAACAGGTTTCCATGGAATGGACTGAGACATCTGGGGGCCTCTGGGAATGGGTGCACGAATCTGGAGTTCCTCTCGCCTTTCCTGTGGAGAGCGCCTCCTCTTGAGATGAGACGGGAACTCCGGGAATACTTGACCGACCACTTAGTGAAAGGATACCTCCTCTCGAGCTAGGAGGGGGAAACGGGGCTCCTCTGGATGTGGGCGGGACTCTCGGGCTTCCTCTCGAGTGGAGACGGGTATGTGGGGGAGCTTCTTGAGTTGCAGCAAGGGGCTGAAGGACCCTTTGTAAGTTCCATAGGTTAGGTGTGGATTAGCCTCGAGACGCCTCAGCGGTAATGGGCCTCATCTCGCCTGGAGGGTAGAACCTATTGGATTTTCTCGAGTTGCGGCAGGTGCCTCGGACTTACGACGGGGACCTCAGGGACCCGCTTCTGGTGCCCTCAGGAAAGGCCAGGCCCCATGCGAGTTGCTCGAGGGCCTCTCGGGATTCCTCTCCCGTCTATGCCGGGGGCCTACGACCTTGTGTGGATTCGGTGCCAGAACCTGAGGATTCCTCTCCGGTGCTGACATGGATCTTGGGGTATTTCTGAGGTCTCCCCGGAGGAGTCAGTCCTCGTCTCGAGGGGAGGCATGCATGTGGGCTTTCCTCCCGAGCTATAGCAGCAATGCCACGCTTTCCTTCACGTGGATCAAGGGATCTGTGGCTTTCCCTCGAGGCTTTCACACGAGGCTTTCCCAAGAAGCTTTCCACAGGGCTGTCCCACGTGCCACCGTGGTGTGAGTCGATCCTCGGCTTGAAAGTCGAGGCAGTGCAGGGAAACAGGTTTCCCTGGAATGGACTGAGACATCTGGGGACTCTGAATGGTGGCACGACACTGGAGTTCCTCTCGCCTTTCCTGTGGAGAGCGCCTCCTCTTGAATTGCGACGGGAACTCGGTGAATTCTTTCCAGACAACGCACGGAAAGGATCCCACCTCTGGAGCTAAGAGGCAGAAATGGGGCTCCTCTGGATGTGGGTGGGACTCTCGTGCTTCCTCTCGAGTGCAGACGGGTATGTCGGAGAACTTCTTGAGTTGCAGCAACTGTGTGAAGGACCCTTTGGAAGTCCCAGAGGTTAGGTGTGATTAGCCTCAACACGCCTCAGCGGAAATGGGCCTCATCTTTGCCTGGAGGGGAGAACCTCCTGGATTTTCTCGAGTTGGGGCAGGTGCTCTCGACTTTATGACGAGGACCTCAGGGACCCGCTCTGATGGGACTCAGTAAAGGCCAGTCCACATGCGCGTTGCTCAGGGGCCTCTCGGGATTCCTCTCCCGTCGATGCCGGCCTA
>NW_017201917.1:0-6535 GCF_001704415.2 Capra hircus | reverse complement strand
AGTTCCAGAGGTTAGGTGTGATTAGCCTCGAGATGCCTCAGCGGAAATGGGCCTCATCTCTCCTGGAGGGGAGAACCTCCTGGATTTTCTCGAGTTGCGGCAGGTGTTCTCGACTTATGACGGGGACCTCAGGGACCCGCTCTGGTGGCCTCAGGAAAGGCCAGTCCCCAGCGAATTGCTCGGGGCATCTCAGGATTCCTCTCCTGTCTATGCCGGGGCCTAAGACCTTGTGTGAAGTCGGTGCCGGAACCTGAGGTTCCTCTCCGGTGCTGACATGGATCTTGGGGTATTTCTGGAGTCTCCCCAGGGGAGTCAGTCCTCGTCTCGAGTGGGGGCATGCACGTGCGCTTTACTCCCAAGCTGTAGCAGCAGTGTCGCGCTTCCCTTCGCGTGGATCAAGGGATCTGTGGCTTTTCCCTCGAGGCTTTCCCTCGAGGCTTGCCCACAGGTCTGTCCCCACGTGTCACCGTGGTGTGAGTCGATCCTAGGCTTGAAAGTCGATTCTGTGCAGGGAAAATAGTTTTCCCTGGAATGGACTGAGACATCTGGGGGACTCTGGGAATGGTGGCACGACCCTGGAGTTCGTCTCGCCTTTCCTGTGGAGAGCACTCCTCTTGAGATGCGACGGTACGCCGGGAATTCTTTCCCGACCACGTAGGGAAGGGATCCCTGCTCTCAAGCTATGAGGCGGAAACGGGGCTCCTCTTGATGTGGGCGGGACTCTCGTGCTTCCTCTCGAGAGGAGACGGTATGTCGGGGAACTTCTTGAGTTGCAGCAAGGATGGGAAGGACCCTTTGTAAGTTACAGAGGTTAGGTGTGATTAGCCTGGAGATGCCTCAGCAGAAATGGGCCTCATCTCGCCTGGAGGGGGAGAACCTCCAGGATTTTCTCGAGTTAGGGCAGGTGCTCTCGACTTACGACGGGGATCTCAGGGACCCGCTCTGGGGCCTCAGGAAAGGCCATTCCCCATTCGAGTTGCTCGGGGCCTCTCGCGATTCCTCTTCCGTCGATGCTGGGGCCTAAGAACTTGTGTGGAGTCGGTGCCAGAACCTGAGGTTTCCTCTCCAGTGCTGACATGGATCTTGGGGTACTTCTGGAGTCTCCCCATGGGAGTCACTCCTCATCTCGA
Source organism: Capra hircus (assembly GCF_001704415.2). NCBI lineage: Eukaryota > Metazoa > Chordata > Mammalia > Artiodactyla > Bovidae > Capra > Capra hircus. The sequence continues at coordinate 5,405 of NW_017201917.1, read as the reverse complement.
GTGGGGGCATGCACCTGCGCTTTCTTCCCGAGGTGTAGCAGCAGTGTCATGCTCCCGACGCCTGGATCAAGGGATCAGTGGCTTTCCCTCGAGGCTTCCTCACGAGGCTTTCCCACAAGGCTTTCCCACGAGGCTTTCCCCACAGGGCTGTCCCACGTGCCACCGTGGGTGTGAGTCTATCCTTGGCAGGAAAGTCGAGGCAGTGCAGGGAAAACAGGTTTCCCCTGGAATGGACTGAGACATCTGGGGGACTCTGTGAATGGTGGCACCACCCTGGAGTTCTCTCGCCTTTCCTGTGGAGAGCGACTCTTCTTGAGAAGCGACCGGGAACGCTGGGTATTCTTTCCCGACCACGAAAGGAAATGATCCCTCCTCTGGAGCTAGGAGGCGGAAACGGGGGTTCCTCTCGGATGTGAGCGGGACTCTCGTGCTTCCTCTCAAGTGGAGACGGGTATGTCGGGGAACTTCTTGAGTTGCAGCAAGGGTGTGGAAATCACCCTTTGGGAAGTTACAGGAGGTTTGGTGTGATTAGCCTCGAGACACCTCAGCAGAAATGGGCCTCATCTCGCCTCAGGGGAAATCCACCTGGATTTTCTCTTGGTTGCGGCAGGTGCTCTCGACTTCCCGATGGGGACCTCAGCGACCCGCTCTGGTGGCCTCAGGAAAGGCCAGATCCCAGGCGAGGTGTTCGGGGGCCTCTCGGGACTCCTCTCCGTCGAGGCCGGGGCCTAAGATCTTGTGTGGAGTCGGTGCCGGAACCTGAGGATTCCTCTCCATTGCTGACATGGATCTTGGGCTACTTCTCGAGTCTCCCCAGGGAGTCTTTCGTCGTCTCGAGTGGGGGCAATGCACGTGAGCTTTCCTCCCGAGCTGAAGCAGCAGATTCACGCTTCCCTTCCCGTGGATCAAGGGATCTGTGGCTATCCCTCGAGGCTTTTCCCAAGGGCTTCCCACAGGTTTGTACCACGTGCCACCGTAGTGTGAGTCGTTCCTCGCATGAAAGTCGAGGCAGTGCAGGGAAAACAGGTTTCCCTGGAATGGACTGAGACATCTGGGGGTCTCTGGGAATGGTGGCACGACCCTGGAGTTTCTCTCGCCTTTCCTGTGGAGAGCGCCTCCTCTTGAGTTGCGACGGAAACTCCGAGGAATTTTTTACCGAACACGCAGGGAAAGGATCCCTTCTCTCAAGCTAGGAGGGGTAAATGGGGCTCCTCTGGATGAGGGCGGGACACTCGTAGTTCCTCTCGAGTGGAGACGGATATGTTGGGGAACTTCTTGAGATGCAGCAAGGGTGTGAAGGACCCTTTGGAAGTTCCAGACGTTAGGTGTGATTAGCCTCGAGACGCCTCAGCGGAAATGGCCTCATCTCACCTGGAGGGGAGAACCTCCTGGATTTTCTCGAGTTGCGGCAGGTGCTCTCGACCTACGACCGGGACGTCAAGTATCGCCGCTCTGGTGGCCTCAGGAAAGGCCAGTCCCCTTGCGAGTTGCTCCGGGATCACTCGCGGATTCCTCTCTCGTCGATGCCGGGGCCTAAGACCTTGTGTGGAGTCGGTGCCGGAAACCTGAGGATTCCACTCCAGTGCTGACATGGATCTTGGGGTACTTCTGGAGTCTCCCCAGTGGAGTCAGTCCTCGTCTCGAGTGGGGGCATGCACGAGCGCTTTTCTCCCGAGCTGTAGCAGCAATGTCACACTTCTATTCGCATGGATCAAGGGATCTGTGGCTTTCCCTCGAGGCTTTCCCACAAGGCTTTCCCACGAGGATTTCCCACAGGGCTGTCGCACGTGCCACCGTGGTGTGAGTCGATCCTCGGCTTGAAAGTCGAGGCAGTGCAGGGAAAACAGGTTTCCCTGGAATGGACTGAGAAATCTGGGGACTCTGGGAATGGGGGAACGACCCTGGAGTTCCTCTCGCCTTTCCTGTGGAGAGTGCCTCCTCTTGAGATTCAACGGGAACGCTGGAATTTCTTTCCGACCACGCAGGGAAAGGATCCCTCCTCTCGAGCTAGGAGGCGGAAACGGGGCTCCTCTGGATGTGGGCGGAACTCTCGTGCTTCCTCTCGAGTGGAGACGGGTATGTCGGGAAACTTCTTGAGTTGCAGCAAGGGTGTGAAGGACCCGTTGGAAGTTCCAGAGGTTAGGTGTGATTAGCCTCGAGACGCCTCAGCGGAAATGGACCTCATCTTGCCTGGAGGGAGAACCTCCTGGATTTTCTCGAGTTGCGGCAGGTGCTCTCGACTTACGACGGGGAACACAGGGACCCCCTCTGGTGGCCTCAGGAAAGGCCAGTCCCCATGCGAGTTGCACGGGGCCCTCTAGGGATTCCTCTCCCGTCGATGCCGGGGCCTAAGACCTTGTGTGGAGTCGGTGCCGGAACCTGAGGATTCCTCTCCAGTGCTGACATGGATCTTGGGTACTTCTGGAGTCTCCCCAGGGGAGTCAGTCCTCCTCTAAGTGGTGGCATGCACGTGCGCTTTCCTCCCGAGCTGTAGCAGCAGTGTCACGCTTCCCTTCGCGTGGATCAAGGGATCTGTGGCTTTCCCTCCAGGCTTTCCCAGGAGGCTTTTCCACGATGTTCCCACAGGGCTGTCCCACGTGCCACCGTGGTGTGAGTCGATCCTCGGCTTGAAAGTCGAGGCAGTGCAGGGAAAACAGGTTTCCCTGGAATGGACTGAGAAATCTGGGGACTCTGGGAATGGGGAACGACCCTGGAGTCCTCTCGCCTTTCCTGTGGAGAGTGCCTCCTCTTGAGATGCAACGGGAACGCCAGAAATTCTTTCCGAACACGCAGGGAAAGGATCCCTCCTCTCGAGCTAGGAAGCTGAAACGGGCTCCTCTGGATGTGGGCGGGACTCTCGTGCTTCCTCTCGACTGGAGACGGGTATGTCGGGGAACTTCTTGAGTTGCAGCAAGGGTGTGAAGTACCCTATGGAAGTTCCAGAGGTTAGGTGTGATTAGCCTCCAGACGCCTCAGCGGAATGGGCCTCATCTCGCCTGGAGGGAGAACCTCTTGGATTTTCTCGAGTTGTGGCAGGTGCTCTCGACTTACGACGGGGACCTCAGGGACCCGCTCTGGTGGCATATCGAAAGGACGGTCCCCATGCGAGTTACTCGGGGGCCTCTAGGGATTCCTCTCCCGTCGATGCCGGAGCATAAAACCTTGTGTGGAGTAGGTGGCGGAACCGGAGGATTCCTCTCCAGTGCTGACATGGATCTTGGGGTACTTCTGGAGTCTCCCCAGGGGAGACAGTCCTCGTCTCGAATGGGGGCATGAACGTGCGCTTTCCTCCCGAGCTTTAGCAACAGTGTCGCGCTTCCCTTCGCGAGTATCAAGTGATCTGTGGCTTTCCCAAGAGGCTTTCCCACGAGGCTTTCCACGAGCTTTCCCACAGGGCTGTCCCACGTGCCACCGGTGTGAGTCGATCCTCCGCTTGAAAGTCGAGGCAGTGCAGGGAAAACAGGTTTCCCTGGAATGGACTGAGACATCTGGGGGCTCTGGGAATGGTGAAACGACCCTGGAGTTCCTCTCGCCTTTCCTGTGAGAGCGCCTCCTCTTGAGATGCGACGGGAACGCCGGGAATTCTTTCCCGACCACGCAGGGAAAGTATCCCTCCTCTCTAGCTAGGAGGCGGAAACGGGTCTCCTCTGGATGTGGGCGGGACTCTCGTGCTTCCTGTCGAGTGGAGACGAGCATGTTGGGGAACTTCTTGAGTTGCAGCAAGGGTGTGAATGACCCTTTGGAAGTTCCAGAGTTTAGGTGTGATTAGCCTCGAGACCCCTCAGCGGAAATGGGCCTCATCTCGCCAGGAGAGGAGAACCTCCTGGATTTTCTCGAGTTGCAGCAGGTGCTCTCGACTTACGACGGTGACATCAGGGACCCCCTCTTGTGGCCTCACGAAAGGAAGTCCCCATGCGAGTTGCTCATGGGTCTCTCGGGATTCGTCTCCCTCGATGCCGGACCTAAGATCTTGTGTGGAGTCTGTGCCAAAACCTGAGGATTCCTCTCCAGTGCTGACATGTATCTTGGGGTATTTCTGGAGTCTCCCAGGGGAGTCAGTCCTCGTCTCGAGTTGGGGCATGCACGTGCGCTTTCCTCCGAGCTGTAGCAGCAGTGTTGAGCTTCCCTTCGCGAGGATCAAGGATCTGTGGCTTTCCCTCGAGGCTTTCCACGACGCTTTCCCACGACGCTTTCCCACAGACTGTCCCACCTGCCACCTTGGTGTGAGTCGAACCTCTTCTTGAAAGTCGAGGCAGTGCAGGGAAAACAGGTTTCCTGGAATGGACTAAGACATCTGTGGGACTCTGGGAATGGTGGCACGACCCTGGAGTTCCTCTCGCCTTCCCTGTGGAGAGCGCCCCCTCTTGAGATGCGATGGGAACGCCGGGAATTCTTTCCCGACCACGCAGGGAAAGGATCCCTCCTCTCGAGCTAGGAGTCGGAAACGGGGCTCCTCTGGATGTGGGCGGGACTCTCGTTCTTCCTCTCGAGTGGAGACTGGTATGTTGGTGATCTGCTTGAATTGCAGAAAGGGTGTGAAGGACCCTTTGGAAGTTCCAGAGGTTAGGTGTGATTAGCCATGAGAGAACTCAGTGGAAATGGGCCTCATCTCGCCAAGAAGGAGAACCTCCTGGATTTTCTCAAGTTGCGGCAGGTGCTCTCGAATTACTACGGGGACCTCAGGGACCCGCTCTGTGGCCTCAGGAAAGGCCAGTCCCCATGCGATTTGCTCGGGTCCTCTCGGGATTCCTCTCCCATCGATGCCAGGGCCTAAGACCTTGTGTGGAGTCGGTGTCGGAAACTGAGAATTCCTCTCCAGTTCTGACATGGATCTTGGGTACTTCTGGAGTCTCCCCAGGGGAGTCAGTCCTCGTCTCGAGTGGGGCATGCACGTGCACTTTCCTCCCGAACTGTAGCAGCAGTGTCACGCTTCCCTTCCCGTGTATCCTAGGATCAGTGGCTTCCCTCGAGGTTTTAAGCGAGGCTTTCCCACGACGCTTTCCCACAGGCTTTCCCACGACGCTTTCCCAAGGTGATGTCCCACGTGCCACCGTGGTGTCAGTCGATCCTCGTCTTTGAACGTTGAGTCAGTGCGGGAAAACAGGCTTCCGTGGAATGGACTGAGACATCTGGGGATCTGGAATGGTGGCACGACCCTGGAGTACCTCTCGCCTTTCCTGTGGAGAGCGCTCCCTCTTGAGATGTGACGGGAACGCCGGAATTCTTTCCCGACCACGCAGGGAATGGATCCCTCCTGTTGAGCTATGAGGCGGAAACGGGGCTCATCTGGATGTGGGCGGGACACTCGTGCTTCCTCTCGAGTGGAAACGGGATGTCGGGAACTTCTTGAGTTGCAGAAAGAGTGTGAAGGACGCTTTGTAACTTCCAGAGGTTAGGTGTGATTA
>NW_017201916.1:0-6536 GCF_001704415.2 Capra hircus | reverse complement strand
GCCCCAACCACCTGCACATGTCTCTGCTGGGGAGGAGAGTGCTAGGGAACCTACGTCTCTCACACACTTTCTAGGCACCCACGGAGTCAGCCTCTGGAGTGTGGGGATGCAAAAACCCAGCCAGGGGCCCTTGGAAACCTGGTGCTCTCCCGTGCGGAGCTTTGTCTGGGCGGCCAAGGAACCGCTGAAGGAGCCCTGCTGTTGCCCTTCGCTTCCCTCTGACAGAGCTTTCACTGCTGGAGCCCTTGGCAGTGTGCAACCACCAGCCCCTAAGCCCTCCTCAAGACGCTTGGGACCTAAGTGCAAAGGCAAGGCAGGGTAGAGCTGAAGCCAGGAAGGCGCCAGTGGCGTTTCGAGCCTCACACAGCCTCTCCTTCCTGGGGAGGAGCCTTAAAAGCAAGGCAAGTCTGCGCAAGGCTCGCCTATGCAGAGCATCTTGGTGCCAGGAACTCTGCCAGATCGGGCTCTGAACAGAGCTAGAGATCTGCCGTACTGGAGTCGCACTTAGCTTCGTGTAAGCAGGGATTTCAGCTTGACGGGGACTTGCTGCCTCCTCTTCCCCGAGGAGGCTCGCTTCCCTGCTGGCTGTGCACTCGCCTATCAGGCGGGGCGCAGGGCTCCTCCAGCAGGTCTTGCCTCAGGGGCTGCTTCCCCTGAGTTGGGCTGTGGGCAGGAACCCAGACACGCAGGATCAGGCCCCAAACACCTGCACATGTCTCTGCTGGGAGGAGAGTGCTAGGAACCTACGTCTGTCATACACTTTCTGGGCACCCAAGGAATCAGCCTCCGTGTGTGCGGGGCTGAAAACCCAGCCAGGGGACCTGGAGCCTGGTGCTCTCCGTGTGGCGCTGAATCTGGGCGGCCAAGCAACCGCTGGAGGAGCCCTGCAGTTGCCCTTCCCTTCCCTCTGACAGATTCTCACTGCTGGAGCCCTTGGCAGTGTGCAACCCACCAGCCCCTAAGCTCTCCTTAAGGAGGACTGGGACCTAAGTGCAAAGGCAAGGCAGGATTGGAGCTGAGGCAAAAAGGCGCCAGTGGCGACTCCAGGCTCCTGCTGCCTGCTCCTTCCTGGAGAGGCAGCCTAAAAGCAAGCAAGTCTGGGCAAGGCTAGCCCCCAGAGCAGCCTCGCGCCAGGAACTCTGCCAGATCGGGCTCTGAGCAGAGCTAGAGCTCTGCCGTACTGGAGGCGCACTTAGCTCCGTGCAAGCAGGGCTTTTCTTGACGGGGGCTGCCTCCTCTTTCCCCGAGGAGGCTCGCTTCCCTGCTGGCTGTGCACTCGCCTATCAGGCGGGGCGCAGGGCTCCTCCAGCAGGTCTTGCCTCAGGGGCTGCTTCCCCTGAGTTGGGGCTGTGGGCAGGAACCCAGACACGCAGGATCAGGCCCCAAACACCTGCACATGTCTCTGCTGGGGAGGAGAGTGCTAGGGAACCTACGTCTGTCATACACTTTCTGGGCACCCAAGGAATCAGCCTCCGTGTGTGCGGGGCTGAAAACCCCAGCCAGGGGCCCTGGGAGCCTGGTGCTCTCGGTGCGGCGCTGATTCTAGGCGGCCTAGAAACCGCTGGAGGAGCCCTGCAGTTGCCCTTCCCTTCCCTCTGACAGAGCTCTCACTGCTGAAGCCCTTGGCAGTGTGCAACCACCACCCCTAAGCCCTCCCCAACGACGCCTGGCACCTATGTGCAAAGGCAAGGCAGGATTGGAGCTGAGGCAAGGAAGGCACCAGTGGCGTCTCCCAGGCTCGCTCAGACAGCTCCTTCCTGGGAGGAGCCTAAAAGCAAGGCAAGTCTGGGCAAGGCGAGCCCCCGGCCGAGCAGCCTCGCGCCAGAAACTCTGCCAGATCGGGGCTCTGAGCAGAGCTAGAGCTCTGCCGTACTGGAGGCCACTTAGCTCCGTGCAAGCAGGGCTTTCCTCTTGACTGGGCTCGGCTGCCTCCTCTTCCCCGAGGAGGCTCGCTACACTGCTGGCTGTGCTCTCGCCTATCAGGCGGGCGCGCAGGGCTCCTCCAGCAGGTCTTGCCTCAGGGGCTGCTTCCCCTGAGTTGAGGCTGTGGGCGGGAACCCAGACACGCAGGATAAGGCCCCAACCACCTGCACATGTCTCTGCTGGGGAGGAGAGTGCTAGGGAACCTACGTCTCTCACACACTTTCTAGGCACCCACGGAGTCAGCCTCTGGGAGTGTGGGGATGCAAAACCCAGCCAGGGGCCCTTGGAACCTGGTGCTCTCCGTGCGGAGCTTTGTCTGGGCGGCCAAGGAACCGCTGAAGGAGCCCTGCTGTTGCCCTTCGCTTCCCTCTGACAGAGCTTTCACTGCTGGAGCCCTTGGCAGTGTGCAACCCACCAGCCCCTAAGCCCTCCTCAAGGACGCTTGGGACCTAAGTGCAAAGGCAAGGCAGGGGTAGAGCTTGAAGCCAGGAAGGCGCCAGTGGCGTTTCCGAGCCTCACACAGCCTGCTCCTTCCTGGGGAGGAGCCTTAAAGCAAGGCAAGTCTGCGCAAGGCTCGCCTATGGCAGAGCATCTTGGTGCCAGGAACTCTGCCAGATCGGGCCTCTGAACAGAGCTAGAGATCTGCCGTACTGGAGTCGCACTTAGCTTCGTGTAAGCAGGGATTTCAGCTTGACGGGGACTTGCTGCCTCCTCTTCCCCCGAGGAGGCTCGCTTCCCTGCTGGCTGTGCACTCGCCTATCAGGCGGGGGCGCAGGGCTCCTCCAGCAGGTCTTGCCTCAGGGGCTGCTTCCCCTGAGTTGGGGCTGTGGCAGGAACCCAGACACGCAGGATCAGGCCCCAAACACCTGCACATGTCTCTGCTGGGGAGGAGAGTGCTAGGGAACCTACGTCTGTCATACACTTTCTGGGCACCCAAGGAATCAGCCTCCGTGTGTGCGGGGCTGAAAACCCCAGCCAGGGGCCCTGGGAGCCTGGTGCTCTCCGTGTGGCGCTGAATCTGGGCGGCCAAGCAACCGCTGGAGGAGCCCTGCAGTTGCCCTTCCCTTCCCTCTGACAGAATTCTCACTGGCTGGAGCCCTTGGCAGTGTGCAACCCACCAGCCCCTAAAGCTCTCCTTAAGGAGGACTGGGACCTAAGTGCAAAGGCAAGGCAGGATTGGAGCTGAGGCAAGAAAGGCGCCAGTGGCGACTCCCAGGCTCCTGCTGCCTGCTCCTTCCTGGAGAGGCAGCCTAAAAGCAAGGCAAGTCTGGGCAAGGCTAGCCCCCGGCAGAGCAGCCTCGCGCCAGGAACTCTGCCAGATCGGGGCTCTGAGCAGAGCTAGAGCTCTGCCGTACTGGAGGCGCACTTAGCTCCGTGCAAGCAGGGCTTTCTTGACGGGCTGGGCTGCCTCCTCTTCCCCGAGGAGGCTCGCCCTGCTGGCTGTGCTCTCGCCTATCAGGCGGGCGCGCAGGGCTCCTCCAGCAGGTCTTGCCTCAGGGGCTGCTTCCCCTGAGTTGGGCTGTGGGCAGGAACCCAGACACGCAGGATCAGGCCCCAAACACCTGCACATGTCTCTGCTGGGGAGGAGAGTGCTAGGGAACCTACGTCTGTCATACACTTTCTGGGCACCCAAGGAATCAGCCTCCGTGTGTGCGGGGCTGAAAACCCCAGCCAGGGGGCCCTGGGAGCCTGGTGCTCTCGGTGCGGCGCTGATTCTAGGCGGCCTAGAAACCGCTGGAGGAGCCCTGCAGTTGCCCTTCCCTTCCCTCTGACAGAGCTCTCACTGCTGAAGCCCTTGGCAGTGTGCAACCCACCACCCCCTAAGCCCTCCCCAACGACGCCTGGCACCTATGTGCAAAGGCAAGGCAGGATTGGAGCTGAGGCAAGGAAGGCACCAGTGGCGTCTCCCAGGCTCGCTCAGACAGCTCCTTCCTGGGGAGGGAGCCTAAAAGCAAGGCAAGTCTGGGCAAGGCGAGCCCCCGGCCGAGCAGCCTCGCGCCAGAAACTCTGCCAGATCGGGGCTCTGAGCAGAGCTAGAGCTCTGCCGTACTGGAGGCGCACTTAGCTCCGTGCAAGCAGGGCTTTCCTCTTGACTGGGCTCGGCTGCCTCCTCTTCTCCCGAGGAGGCTCGCTACACTGCTGGCTGTGCTCTCGCCTATCAGGCGGCGCGCGCAGGGCTCCTCCAGCAGGTCTTGCCTCAGGGGCTGCTTCCCCTGAGTTGAGGCTGTGGGCGGGAACCCAGACACGCAGGATAAGGCCCCAACCACCTGCACATGTCTCTGCTGGGGAGGAGAGTGCTAGGGAACCTACGTCTCTCACACACTTTCTAGGCACCCACGGAGTCAGCCTCTGGGAGTGTGGGATGCAAAACCCAGCCAGGGGCCCTTGGAACCTGGTGCTCTCCGTGCGGAGCTTTGTCTGGGCGGCCAAGGAACCGCTGAAGGAGCCCTGCTGTTGCCCTTCGCTTCCCTCTGACAGAGCTTTCACTGCTGGAGCCCTTGGCAGTGTGCAACCCACCAGCCCCTAAGCCCTCCTCAAGGACGCTTGGGACCTAAGTGCAAAGGCAAGGCAGGGTAGAGCTGAAGCCAGGAAGGCGCCAGGCGTTTCCGAGCCTCACACAGCCTGCTCCTTCCTGGGAGGGAGCCTTAAAGCAAGGCAAGTCTGCGCAAGGCTCGCCTATGGCAGAGCATCTTGGTGCCAGGAACTCTGCCAGATCGGGCCTCTGAACAGAGCTAGAGATCTGCCGTACTGGAGTCGCACTTAGCTTCGTGTAAGCAGGGATTTCAGCTTGACGGGGACTTGCTGCTCCTCTTCCCCGAGGAGGCTCGCTTCCCTGCTGGCTGTGCACTCGCCTATCAGGCGGGGGCGCAGGGCTCCTCCAGCAGGTCTTGCCTCAGGGGCTGCTTCCCCTGAGTTGGGGCTGTGGCAGGAACCCAGACACGCAGGATCAGGCCCCAAACACCTGCACATGTCTCTGCTGGGGAGGAGAGTGCTAGGGAACCTACGTCTGTCATACACTTTCTGGGCACCCAAGGAATCAGCCTCCGTGTGTGCGGGGCTGAAAACCCCAGCCAGGGCCCTGGGAGCCTGGTGCTCTCCGTGTGGCGCTGAATCTGGGCGGCCAAGCAACCGCTGGAGGAGCCCTGCAGTTGCCCTTCCCTTCCCTCTGACAGAATTCTCACTGCTGGAGCCCTTGGCAGTGTGCAACCCACCAGCCCCTAAGCTCTCCTTAAGGAGGACTGGGACCTAAGTGCAAAGGCAAGGCAGGATTGGAGCTGAGGCAAGAAAGGCGCCAGTGGCGACTCCCAGGCTCCTGCTGCCTGCTCCTTCCTGGAGAGGCAGCCTAAAAGCAAGGCAAGTCTGGGCAAGGCTAGCCCCGGCAGAGCAGCCTCGCGCCAGGAACTCTGCCAGATCGGGCTCTGAGCAGAGCTAGAGCTCTGCCGTACTGGAGGCGCACTTAGCTCCGTGCAAGCAGGGCTTTTCAACTTGACGGGCTGGGCTGCCTCCTCTTCCCCGAGGAGGCTCGCTTCCCTGCTGGCTGTGCACTCGCCTATCAGGCGGGGCGCAGGGCTCCTCCAGCAGGTCTTGCCTCAGGGGCTGCTTCCCCTGAGTTGGGCTGTGGGCAGGAACCCAGACACGCAGGATCAGGCCCCAAACACCTGCACATGTCTCTCTGGGGAGGAGAGTGCTAGGAACCTACGTCTGTCATACACTTTCTGGGCACCCAAGGAATCAGCCTCCGTGTGCGGGGCTGAAAACCCCAGCCAGGGGCCCTGGGAGCCTGGTGCTCTCGGTGCGGCGCTGATTCTAGGCGGCCTAGAAACCGCTGGAGGAGCCCTGCAGTTGCCCTTCCCTTCCCTCTGACAGAGCTCTCACTGCTGAAGCCCTTGGCAGTGTGCAACCCACCACCCCCTAAGCCCTCCCAACACGCCTGGCACCTATGTGCAAAGGCAAGGCAGGATTGGAGCTGAGGCAAGGAAGGCACCAGTGGCGTCTCCCAGGCTCGCTCAGACAGCTCCTTCCTGGGGAGGGAGCCTAAAAGCAAGGCAAGTCTGGGCAAGGCGAGCCCCGGCCGAGCAGCCTCGCGCCAGAAACTCTGCCAGATCGGGGCTCTGAGCAGAGCTAGAGCTCTGCCGTACTGGGCCACTTAGCTCCGTGCAAGCAGGGCTTTCCTCTTGACTGGGCTCGGCTGCCTCCTCTTCTCCCGAGGAGGCTCGCTACACTGCTGGCTGTGCTCTCGCCTATCAGGCGGGCGCGCAGGGCTCCTCCAGCAGGTCTTGCCTCAGGGGCTGCTTCCCCTGAGTTGAGGCTGTGGCGGGAACCCAGACACGCAGGATAAGGCCCCAACCACCTGCACATGTCTCTGCTGGGGAGGAGAGTGCTAGGGAACCTACGTCTCTCACACACTTTCTAGGCACCCACGGAGTCAGCCTCTGGAGTGTGGGGATGCAAAACCCAGCCAGGGCCCTTGGAACCTGGTGCTCTCCGTGCGGAGCTTTTGTCTGGGCGGCCAAGGAACCGCTGAAGGAGCCCTGCTGTTGCCCTTCGCTTCCCTCTGACAGAGCTTCACTGCTGGAGCCCTTGGCAGTGTGCAACCACCAGCCCCTAAGCCC
>NW_017201915.1:0-6536 GCF_001704415.2 Capra hircus | reverse complement strand
GGCGCATCTCGGGAACCTCTCCCGTCGATGCCGGGGCCTAAGACCTTGTGTGGAGTCGGTGCCGGAACCTGAGGATTCCTCTCCAGTGCTGACATAGATCTTGGGGTACTTCTGGAGTCTCCCCAGGGGAGTCAGTCCTCGTCTCGAGTGGGGGCATGCAGGTGCGCTTTCCTCCTGAGCAGCTGTAGCAGCAGTGTCACGCTTCTCTTCGCATGGATCAAGGGATCTGTGGCTTTCCCTCAAGGATTTCCCAAAGGCTGTCCCACGTGCCACCGTGGTGTGAGTGGATCCTCGTCCTGAAATTCGAGGCAGTGTAGGGAAACTTTCCCCTGGAATGGACTGAGACATCTGGGGGACTCTGGAATTGTGGCACGACCCTGGTTCCGCTCGCCTTTCCTGTGGAGAGTGCCTCCTCTTGAGATGCCGACGGGAACGCCGGGAATTCTTTCCCGACCAATCAGGCAAAGGATACCTCCTCTCGTGCTAGGAGGCGGAAACGGGGTTCCTCTAGATGTGGGCGGGACTCGTGCTTCCTCTCGAGTGAAGACGGGTATGTCGGCGAACTTCTTTAGTTTTAGCAAGTGTGTGAAGGGCCTTTGGAAGTTCCAGAGGTTTGGTGTGATTAGCCTCGAGATGCCTCAGCGGAAAGGGCCTCATCTCGCCTGGAAGGGAGAACCTCCTGGATTTTCTCGAGAGTTGCGGCAGGTGCTCTCGACTTACAACGGGGACATCAGGATCCCGCTCTGGTGGCCTCAGGAAAGGCAGGTCCCCATACGAGTTGCTCGGGGCCTCTCGGGATTCCTCTCCCCTCGATGCCGGGGCCTAAGTCCTTGTGTGGAGTCTGTGCCGGAACCTGAGGATTCCTCTCCAGGGCTGACATGGATCTTGGGGTACTTCTGTAGTCTCCCCAGGGGAGTCAGTCCTGGTCTCGAGTGTGGACATGCAAGTGCGCTTTCCTCCGAGCTGTAGCAGCAGTGTCACGCTTCCCTTCGCTTGGATCAAGGATCTGTGGCTTTCCCTCGAGGCTTTCCCATTAGGCTTTCCCACCAGCTTTCCCACAGGCTTTCCAACGATGCTTTCCCCAGTGATGTCCCACGTGCCACCGTGGTGTCAGTCGATCCTCGGTTTGAAAGTCGAGGCAGTGCCGGGAAACAGGCTTCCCTGGAATGGACTGAGACATCTGGGGGACTCTGGGAATGGTGGCACGACCCTGGAGTTCCTGTCGCCTTTCCTGTGGACAGCGCCTCCTCTTGAGATGCGACGGGAACGCCGGGAATTCTTTCCCGACCACGCAGCAAAAGGATCCCTCCTCTCGAACTTGGAGGCAGAAACGGGCTCCTCTGGATGTGGGCGTGACTCTCGTGCTTCCTCTCGAGTGGAGACGGGTATGTTGGGGAACTTCTTGAGTTGCAGCAAGGGTGTGAAGGATCCTTTGGAATTCCAGAGGTTAGGTGTGTCTAGAGTCGAGACGCCTTAGCGGAAATGGGCCTCATCTCCCCTGGAGGGGAGAATCTCCTGGATTTTTCGAGTTGCGGTACGTGCTCTCGCCTTACGACGGGGACCGCTGGGACCCGCTCTGGTGGCCTCAGGAAAGGCCAGTCCCCTTGCGAGTTGCTCGGGGGCCTCTCGGGATTCCTCTCCCGTCGATGCCAGGGCCTAAGACCTTGTGTGGAGTCGGTGCCTGCCGGGGTCCAGCCCCGGTGGATCCAGGGAATTCGAAGGGTGGACGGCGTTGGCGTGGAAAGACTTGTTTGTTTATTAATGTAAGATTAGATTAAGAAACTATAGTGTAGTAAGAAGATTAAGTGGAGGAAGAGGGCTGAATAGCTTGGTTTACGCGGAAGGCCAATAAAATTCCAGACAAGGAATTTGCACCATCTACGTTGGGCCACCGGCTCACGCTTGAATATCTAAGGGTGCCTCGCCTTAAGCTCCCTTTCGTGCGGGTCTTAACAGCCGGGCAAGTAAGTAGACCTGGCGAGCCTCCGCGCCCAGATGGAGATTCAGCCTGAAGTTAAAGTAAAGAGCAGAGAGAGGGAAGGGGAGAGAAAGAAGAGAGAGAGAGAGACATGGGGAGCCAGAGTCCCAAGAAACCAGGCCGAGAGACTAGTTCGAGAAACTGGCCCCCATCCTTTATTGTTCAGAAGGCCTTTTATACTTTTGATAAAACACGGAGATCAATGGGTAACACAAAAATTATGTAGCGTTCACAACCCAGATTCTTTCCGTATATCAGTTTGTATACAAAAGGTCTCAGGTGATTTACATTATCTTTTGGCCAAGAGTCTTGTTAACACTTTTTGGCTCTCTTCCTTAATGAATGTTAATTTTGTTTCCCCTGAAGTGTTTTTTTTTTTAATCTGCATCTCCTTAAAGCATTAAAGTTACATCTCTATAGAACAAAGGTGCAGTGGGATATAACAAAGAAGGTACTTAACTCAAAGATCTAATGTTGCTAATACCAGGTCTACTACTTGTTTTTCTATATACCAACTATATCTAAAAATAAAGGATATGAAAATTTGGCAGCAAGCATTGACCCAAAAAATGAAACCTTTAATCAGTCCTATTCTAAAGATTTTGACTCCTCGGAAGCTCCTACATTCCTAGGATGTTTTAAGCTTCCTGTGCCTCCTGCGGTCAGGAGGCCTCAAACAATCACATGCGCAGCTGTACGAGTCCTGCAGGCAGGCTAGAAAGCCATCGGAGGGGTTTTTGGATTGAAACACTCTTTCAAATGCAGAAGACTAAAGCCCTGATTTGACTTTTTCCAGAAATGTCAGAAGAGTGGAAAAGCAGAGCAGAAAAGCCGGCAGATTTTTGTTGGGGTACGTGCTTAGGAATTTCCAGAGGGGTCCCTGAAGTCTGAGCACGCCTTGCGTATGTCAGCTTCCTTCCTCATGACCTTGTCACGGGCGGGATTCCTCACACTGGCTCCCAGCATCTCACCCTTTTTTTATTTTAAATAATTAATTATTTTTGTTTAAAATCAGGTGCAGTTCGTCGCGAGATTCCGAATGCTCTGCGAAGAATCTAGACAATACAGGGAAGAATGATTACGAGGAGCAAGATTATAAAGAGTAGACAGAATAGTCTTTCCAGAAATGAAGTTAGAGAAAGTGTGGAAAAAGTCATTGGCTTCTCCTGCGGTGGTAAAATCTAATCGGGAGTGTTCCAAGGTCTGAATCTGGTTATGCAGTTTCCCTAAGTCTAAACTAATATCTGAGCTGTTCCAAAACACCTAAAACTTGATTTTTTAACATATTGGGCATTTACACTTGTTGAGTCAATGACCGCTGCCATAGTAACAATAACAGTTATTGTAACACAGCAAGAACATAATTATATATCAAAATAAGTTGTTACAGTTACAGGACATCTTTAAAACCACAAAAGAGCAGACATTACTTTGAGGAGTTAAACAAGATGAAACATCCATGGTTCACAAGTTGCTACATTAGGTACGTTAAGTTTTCTGGAATCATTGGTGAAAAGAAGAACATAAGGAGAGGATAGACAAGCCAAAATAGAGTAAATAGAGTCATTTTCTGGTTGGAGTTTGCGCTGCAGCAGCTGTTAGTCCCGCCGGGATCTTGATGTTTCTTTTGCCTCTTCTGCGTGGGAGCAGCGGCCTTCACCCCGCCCTCCACACTGGCGCTGTAACGGGGCTGCGAGTGCGGTGCACTGGGTTCCGTCAGTCAGGCTGGCCGCCCGCAGCTTTTGGTGCACGGCTGTTTCCCGCGGCGGTGGCGGCAGAGAAGTTCCCTTTTTCTTTTGTGGCGAATCAGTCTGTCCGGGATCCAAATTGACGAATCTGCACCCTGTGGAAAAAATATAACACTTCCTCGACCCGCAGCAAATTCTGGTCGGGATCTTTTTGTTATCTGGAGATCTTTTTGCTTTACCAATGGCTTTTTATTTTACTGTTCCAAACGAATCAGCATTTAACTTATTACAAAGAGAACATGTTGTAAAATCTGATGGGGGAAAACTATACTTAATTTCTCCTTTTTTAATTTTTTGAATTAACAAAGCACGTGAGGGTAAATGATGCAAGATCTGATCACAAGAATTTCCTATAGCAATCTGCCAATCAGCAAACATTTGAAAAGCATCAATTGTTTTTTGTTATATGGAATTACAATTTTGATGGCTCTTTACTGAACAATTTAATAAATCAGTATGCTTGAATTAATCTTTTAAATTAATATGTCAGTAATTTTTTCTTAGCAGAGGCCATTGTTCCACCAAGTTGGGATAAGATAAAACTATTTTTGGGGGTCATTAGATGGAACCAATGGGCCTTCTTGTCACAAGCATCCTGTAGGTATACATTTTGTGGCAAGAATAATTTATCTCCTTTTTTGGCAATATTAATCTTAATTAACTGATCATTTAAAGCCTCATTCACTTTAACGAAAGCAACTGTGTCACACTAGTCAACTTTTTCTTAGAACTGGGATTAGGATTGTTATTTTTCAGCAATCAAACAAAGGCTTTAATCTACAAAAGTCAGTTTTAAATGTGGCATATCCAATTAATATCACCCTAATAATTTTTGGAAATCATTTAAAGTTAGTAAACAATCTCTCAGCAGCTTTAAAGGACATTATCAGTTTTAAAACTTTTGGCAGACCCAAATATAAGAAGCAAGAAAGCTTTTTTAATGATCTTTTTATAACCCAAATCTGGTCTATAGCCTTTTAGATGACAAGTAACCATTTAATCTTTGCTTGAATACTTCCAGCAACGGGGAGCTCACTATTCACAAGGTTTTAAACTCTCTCTCACCTCTTACTCTATAGCATTTTTATCCTGCATACCACCTTTTCTAATCCCCCACCTCCTTTTCAGTAGTATATGTTGGCCAGGAGCTGCGCTAGTCTCTCAGCAATGTAAGAAACGTCTTGTCTATTGTCTAACAGCCATGACATTTTATATCTTTAAAAAAATCTTTTAAAGGCCTAGAAGCTGCAATTTTTTGCACCCAAAAAGCTAGATCTAGATCCTCTGGGCTTTTTCTGTCTGTTTTCTGTCTGGTCAAAATAAGGTAAAAGCAAAAGCTGTGCTATTTTAAAATTTTAATTGCACAGTTTTTAGCAGGTGGCAATATCAAAACTTCAATTTTTTTTAGTAATAATCAGAATTTACTACACAAGACACTACCGAAATTTTTTGAAAAGAAAGCAAGCTATGCCCCAGCACAAGTCTTACAATGTCCCTCAGGCAGGGGACTAGCCACTGGAATTGAGTCAGGAGCTATTATTATTAGGTGGTGGAACTGAGGTCCAGGCCTGAGCTACCTGGGGTTGTTTGGTACGGCTTGTTATCTCTGTTTAGCAAGACATTTTGGCAAAAAATGTTCTATTTGGCCTCAAGAGAAACATTTTGCATTTGTTAAGTCCTTTTTTATTACGAATATTTTTCTTTTTTTTCCTGTTTTTCTTCCTTTTTCTTTTTTTTGTTGGGTGAGGCCCCTCCTGAGGGGATTTTATGCAAGGAGCAAGCTCTGTTTTAAAAGCTTTTTGCTCAAAAATATTGTCACTATCGTTTTCAAACTTAAGCAATGTTCTGGGAGGCTTTGGATATAAAGTGGGGGAGTTCTTAAGCCTGGGGAGGCGCAAGCAGAGGTTGCAGTGGTCGCCTTAAATAAGACAACTCTTTTAAAGGTTTGGTTTGTGTAGAGGGGGAGGGGGCTCTCCAGGGCGCTCGGCGCTGCGTCCTATAAGCACCCTCCTTCCTCGGGAGGAAGAGTACAGTCTCTCTCCTTTTGTTTGCCAATGGCAGAAAATATGATCTGCGTAATAGGTGGAGACCCACTACGATCCACTGCTATAGTCTCTCCCATAGGCTATCTAACTAACAGCCTCATGACGGGGGTCCAGAACATTTGTAATAATATTTTACAGAGCAAAAAGCATTTACAGGCCCATGCAAAGTATAATTAGTTTTTAGCTGTTTTATTACCTTTATCCAAGTATCTAAATCTCTTTTCTGGAAACCAAGGACATTGGTCTCGTAACACGAGCCTTTTAATCTTTAATTTGTCTTTTTTGTTTAACAGTTACAAAATTACTTGTATAAAGAGGTGTCATTGTTTTGAGTCATTGTTACCCGTGTCAGAAAATTAAGAGTTATAGAAAAGTCTGCCTTGACAAAAAGGTTTTACCTTAGCCAAGGGGGTTTTGTTTTAAACCCTAAGATAGCAGGTTTCTTTTCAACCTCTAGAGCACCAGGTTTCTCTTAAACCCTTGAACACTTCCCACTCGTCCCTCACCCTGTCTATCCTACAGGGGGGTCCGCGGCACCCTGAGTGGGGTCCTAGCCGTCCCGAACACTCAACACTGGGGAGTACCCGAAAGTACTCCGGGGGGAGTGATTAAGTCACTCGGGCGAGAGTGCTCGGGGAGCAACAGAGAAGTGCTCCGGGGGGACTTTTGCTCCGAGAAACCTACCTTCGAATAGCCTGTTCGGGCACCACTTGCCGGGGTCCAGCCCCGGTGGATCCAGGGAATTCCAAGGGTGGACGGCGTTGG